>NW_011888806.1:3865495-3871090 GCF_000151845.1 Pteropus vampyrus | reverse complement strand
AGATGTTGTTTCCCCAAACTGTTCCAATACAGTTCAAGAGACAAAATTCAACAAAGACACAGTGATTATAGTGTAAGCAGCTTAACAGATTTATTATATTTGCATGTTTGGTGGTTTTTTGAGAAAAAGTTACTTAATTTGAAATATTTTTAGTGACTTCCCTTTTTTTTTTTTTTTTTTGCCTTTTTCCCTACTGCATCTTAGTTATTTTTTTCCTAACTTAGAAATGTAGAGAGGGGTGTGTGTGTGTTTCTCTGTAACAGTGATTTTCAGTAAGTTTAGTGAGAGCAGATATTTAACTTTTTTAACCTTCCATAAAAAGAAAAATTATTTTAGCAAGTACTTTGATTATCTATAATTGCTTTATGGTTTGTTCTTGAGTCCCATTTTAACATTTTTGGGTCACACTGTGGGATAGCATGGAGCTTGTATTGTGGTCAAGTAGAAAGATAAATAAAAAAATGCCATATGTCAAATAATAGATATTGTGAGCAAAATGGGAAAGGAAATATGGAGTTCAGGGCCAGGGGTAGGGGCATGGTTTCTGTAGAGCACAGCTGGTAAAGGCTTCCTTGAGATGATGCTTGAGCAAAGACCTGAAGTGGGTAAGAAAGTGAACTGTGGAAAGGGAGGCTGGGGATATATTCCAGGCGTTTGGAATAGCCTATTCCATTCCCCTGAAGTAGTATTACACCTGGCATTTTGGAGGAAAGTTGGGGGCAAATAATGCAGAATGAAGGTTCTGGGATAACAAGGTAAGGAGTGGGGATGTTAAGCCCACAGCCTGTTTGTCTTTTATTCTAAATGAGATGGTAAGCTAATGAAGTATATGAAGCAGAGGAGTAAACTTATCTGACTTACATGTTTAAAAGGTCTTTGAAGCTGTCGGGGAACAGTAGCAGAAGCATGAATATTGTTTCAGTAACCCAGGGAAGAAATGATGGAGGCTTAGACTACTAGGCTGGTACTTGTGGAAATGATAAGAAGTGGTATGAATGAATAAATGGGAAAACTCTTCTTTATTCATTCTGCATATACTTCAAGAGCATCTATGATTCTGTTTTCATAGTTACTGTACTGTATAAATATGAACAAATGGGGAGAAAAGCGAAAACTCTTTACAGTAGAATACCAAATAATTAAAGTATGCTAGAGTGCTAGTTAGAATACCACCATTTTGCAGCTATCATTATAATAACTGATTCAGGCAAAAATCATCAACAGAAGTTAAAACTATTCAAAGTCTGATAAGGAATAGGGTCATTAGCTGGTCTCAAAGTATCTCCCCATAGATTACATAATCATTAAAAAAGGGAAAATGGTAACTTTATAGGAGAAACCTGACAGCTTTCTGAGTCGTACAAAGGAAGAAAAACCTGTAGAGTTTAAGGACAGGCAGAGGTAAAGGGAAAATCAGATGTAGTAAGGTTGCAGAATGCTGGGGTGAGGGCAGGTGTGGGACCAGATATTCAAAGAGATTTGTCAGCAGTATATGGGACCACAGAGAAATAGATAAAGATAACCAATGAAAGGTGTGGTTTTTTTGTTTGTTTTAATCACATTTGACATTTTAGAGATTATTATTGCCCTTAGGATAGTTTTTACCAAAGTGGTGGGACAGAAGATATAAAATAATGAGTTGAGAACTATATAGGAAATGAGAGAATGGAAAATGAGTCTTATAAAATTTATGAAGGAGAAAATTTGCTTATTTCACTGCTTTGTCTACAGTACCTAGAACCTCTGGCACATTGAATTCATTGAATTAATGTAGTCTTGAGCACATTGTAGGCTTAGGAGATAGAAAATTTGGGGAGAGAAGATCCTTAATAGTTAAAGCAGAATCCTTGTAAGAAGTAGAGAGGGCTAGAATCCCTTAGCACTGAGAGGGGACTTTGCCTTCAGCAGAAGGAATAGCTTTATCTGAGACCAGATAGAAGATCACAGTAGTCAACTCTTGTTCTTGTAGATTTTTTTCTTTTATTATTAAAGCTTCAGGCAAACAATAAAATAAAATAGTATAATATGAACACCCATGTGCCTACTACCTACATTTAATAATTAACATTTTATGTTTCATTGTTTCATCTGTTATTATTGACTGAAATATATTAAAGTGTAAATTACAGCCATCCCAACATTTCTCCCCTAAATACTTGGTTATATTTCCTCCCCTGCAAAAAAATACTGTTATCAGTGAACAATTCTCTTAATATCATTCCCAGTTTATATTCGGATTTATTGTATTTTGTAGCTGGGTTTCCACACCAGGATCCCAATAAGGAAACATCTACTGCATTTGGATGTTTTGACTCAACTCTTTTTTGATCATAAATAGTTCACTCACCTCCTCTTCTCTATTAAAAATATTTTAACTTATTGAAGAGGTCAAGTCTTTTCTTAGAGAAAACAGATTTTTCTGATTGTTTTCTCATGATGGTATTGAATTTTTCTTTATCAGTTGTATTTCCTGTGTACTGGACATTAAATGCAAGGCATAATCAAATTCCTGGTCAGCACCAATAACTTACTACTTCAAGAGGCACTTGAGTTTGTCTCACTGAGTGGTCATGAGTCTGACCACTAACTTAACATTGTGCTGCAGAAAAACAAGGACCTTTAAAAGTGATTATCCAGAGCAGGCATTGTAAAAGGATTCCAGCCCGAATGCTTTTCTCAATGAGAGACAGAATCAGGTAGGAACTGTGAAGATAGAGAGGCAGAATGAGAATTCAGAGTTGAGTACATCAGGAATGAGAAGTCTGGGTGTAATGGAAAGGGAGATAAATGTAATTGTCTTCATATATTGAAGGAGAGGCATAGTGACAAAGGAAGAGATTGATTTTACTTTGTAATACCTTAAAGCAGTTTGTCAGAACAAGGTTCAAGAAGTCAACCTAGAAGCTTAAACTACATATCCCTGCAAATGTCCTAATAGGTACAGCTGATGTAACTTGACTAGGCATAGAGAAATTATAAAAATACAGATTCTGGCTATGTCTGTAAGAGAGCTGTCAAAAAATAGAACTAGCTACATAGCAAAGTCTACATTCTCTAATCTCCAGAATACTGACCATGATAGAAAATCAGAATTTCAAAATGAGATTTTTTTTGTTTATTTGGGGGATAGATGGGTAAAATATGCCCTAAATATCTTTTATATAGATTGAGTATATAAACTGAGGTGCAACAAGGTTAAAGTTAGTTGTTGTAGAATAAAACCTCACATGGAATAAATGCTCCCTGTCTGCTAAAGAAATATTTTGTTCCTGGCAGAGATTCTGACGGTGAATGGGACCGTTCCAGTTTTAACACTTAGACTCTAATCACTTAGGCCTTGAAAATTCTTTTTATCTTTATATTAGTGTAGGCTTCGTAATTTTTCAGGAGCAGCATTGCAACATTCATTTGATATGCAGAGTATAGGTGAAAAAAGAGTAGGACAAAATACCAGGTATTTTGTTGTTCTTTTTCATCCCAGCCCAGATAATTTGAGATGTTTTCAAAGTATGCTGACTTTGGGAATGTAGATTTATATACGTAAACATACTGAATTGAAAAAAACAAAACAATGTAATCTTTGACAGTTACAGATCTTATATTGAAGAGAACTTTAGATATTACATATATATAGCATTATAATGAAATAACTTCAGTAATACATCAAAATATTTTTTTCTCTGAAAATATTCTTAGTTCTGAGCCATCCGAAGATGAAGAGTCCGAAGGCCTTCCTGCCATGGCAGGTAGAAATAATGACGATATTTCAGAATTGGAAGACCTTTCGGAATTAGAAGATCTTAAAGATGCTAAACTTCAGACCTTGAAGGAACTTTTCCCACAAAGAAGTGACAGTGATTTACTTAAGGTTATACCCTTTTATAGTAATTGGTTATTATAGCTGTAATGATTAAAATCTCTCCTGTATCCAGTGCTATAGTTAGTGGATAGTCACTTTTCTAAAGATATTTTATGTTTGAAGAAAATTATTAACTTTTATATCATAATTAAGGTAAATGTCAGAGATTTACTTCAGAGTCTTAGGTTATTCCCTCAGTATCTCACATAGCTTTTGAATTATTCTGTGCTTAAATGGTTCAAAAATGGGGACAACACCCCCATCTCCCATTAGAAACTCTCAAAAATGTCAGGAGGCTTTTATTTCCTGGCTCCCCCACCCCCATAATGACAAGGGGTTGCTATTGACGTTTAATGGTGGACATTGGCATACCATAAAGTACATGTTTTTTTCTAAAAGGAGTAGCAGCTTCTTAGCGCAGCAGGGTATGGCCGTTTGATATCAGTGATAGCCCATTTTTATCAGATATTCTAATTTATCAAATAAAGTGAAAAGGCTGGGTTTTTATTTAGCGTTGGTCATCAATTTAATAGCTTTATTGAGATATAATTTACATGTTATAAAGATCACCTATTTAAAGTGTATAATTTAGTAATTTTTAGTATATTTACAGAGTGTACAACCATCACTGTAATCTAATTATAGAGTATTTTAATTGTTCCAGAAAGAAACCTTTTATGCATTAGCAATCACTCAACCATTTCCCTCCCCCAGCCCTAGGCAACCACTCATCTCTGAATTTATAGATATGCCTATTCTGGACATTTCATATATGGGATCATTTAATGATCTTTTGTGCCTGGCTTTTCACTTTCCTCCCCACCCCCTCTGGGAACTTCCACCCCTGAGCTATGTATGTTGCCTTTTCCCCTTAAGAACTGGATCTCTGAAGGCGGGTCATCCCACACGCTCGCGGCGTGCACCTGGGCCCGGTGCACCCGGGTATGGTCTGTGGCTCCACTTGTGGCGTGAACCCAGGACCTTCTGCATGTAAAGCAGACGTGCTAACCACTACACTATGGAGCCACCCCTGGCTTTTCACTTAGTATAAAGTTTTTCACTTAGTATAAAGTTCATCTTATATAAGTACTTCATTCCTTTTTATGGTAACGAATTTAAAGAAAAACAAAATACCGTTCAGGGCAGACAAAACAAATATGAACAGAAGGTGGTCTGAGCCTGCTGGTTTGAACTCTTAAGTATAGGTTAAATTATTCCAAGTCTCTGTTATTTTTAACATGAATCCTTTTTTCCCCCCAAATCATTTTGATACCTTCTTAATGTTAGTTAAATGAAACTTTAGTGTTACCTTGGGTATACATGCTAATAGTGTTATTTGTTTCCTGGTGTGATATTTTTCTTAATAAGAAAGAAGTAAATGTAGCCAGTAGTAGGTATAGGGGCTACTTACAGTGTTGGAAAGAGCTTGAACACAGTAAACATGATAGAGTACTAAAATATTCAGAGAAATAAATCTTGGTTTAAAAATACTTTTTAGCTTGTTGCCAATTTTTCATGTAGTCCAAGAGGATTTTTTTCCTTTATCTCTAATTTTGTAATTACATTTGAAAAATAGGCTTGATACGCAGAATTTATATGTATGTTTCATTAATCGGTACCTGAAATTTTTGGAGTTTAGCATATCACTCCAAAGCACAGCACTCCCGAGATAATCTGGATTTCAGGTGATCCCTATCATTTCAAGACATTAAAGGTGACATTTATAAATTACTTTA
>NW_011888806.1:3861399-3864455 GCF_000151845.1 Pteropus vampyrus | reverse complement strand
CATTAATCTTTTTTCATTCTGTTAGTTGATTGAATCAACCAGCACGATGGATGGGGCAATTGCTGCTGCGTTGCTGATGTTTGGTGATGCAGGTATGCCTGATTTAGTTTTAAGCCATGTTGATTTATTAGTTATATAATAACTTCTCATTTTTAATATTGCTCTACAATTAACCAAGTACCTTCGTGAATTCTTATAGGAACCTTACGAGATATTAATAATTTCAGTTTTTTTAGTCAAAGAAACTGAATCTTATGAAGGTTAAGTGGCTTACCTGAGGTCATAAAGCTATTTGGGAACCAGTTTTCTGTGTTGATTTTTTTTCCTCCAAAAAGGAAGGGGACAGCTTTTAATGGTAATTTTGCTTGTTTTCTACAGATCAAATCTTAAAACAGTGAAACTTTGGAAGGTATATTTTTTTTCTTAAATGTCTTTCCTAATTGCATTGTGGTTTTATTTACAGGTCTACAAATCTGAGTCAGTAGGAACATAATGTCTTGTGGAAAGTCCTAGCTGGTAATCAGCATTCCTTCCTTTAGTAAATATTTATACTATCTTCCAGGCTTGGGATACAAAATAAGTGCATTTGAAGGAGCTTGCAGTGTAAAAACACAACTTTTTTTAGTAAATGCTGTCTTGACTTTTTTAAATTTGTACATACCAAACAAGTAAAAATAACCTGTAATCCCATTACCCAAAAAGTATTTAAAGAATGAAAGCAAACCCATACTCTATTAACCACTGTTAAATTTGTTTTGTATCATTCTCAATTTTTCCTATACTTCTACATACCATTATACAACACATACACGCTAGGTTATGAAATGTAATTATACTGTTGGTTTGCATTTTTTAAAGTTAAATTTATTTGTGTAACACTGGTTAATAACATTATGTAAGTTTCAAGTGTTCAGTTCTATAAGACATCATCTATATTCTATACTGCATTATGTGCTCACCACTCAAAGTCTAGTCTCCTTCCCTCACCATATATTTGACTCCCTTTACCCTCTGGTAACTGCCATACTGTTGTTTATGTCTATGAATTTGTTTATTTCATTCTTTTCCCCATATGAGTGAAATCATATGGTTCTTACCCTTTTCCACCTGACTCACTTCGCTTAGCATGATACTCTCGAGATCCATCCATGTTGTTGCAAATGGCAATATTTCATTTTTATGGCTCAGTAGTATTCCACTGTGTATAAGTACCACATCTTCTTTATCCAGTTATCCGTTGAAAGACACTTGGGTTTTTCCACGTTTTGGCTACCATGAATAATGCTGCAGTGAACATAGGGGTACATGTGTCTTTACAAGTAAATGTTTTCAAGTTTGAGGGGTAGATACCCAGAAGAGGGATTTCTGGGTCATATGGTTATTCTGTTCTTAATTTTGTTGAGGAATCTCCATATTATTTTCCTTAATGACTATATCAGCTTACATTCTACTAGCAATGTACGAGAGTTTCTTTTTCTCCACATCCTCTCCAGCACTTGTCATTTCTGGTCTTACTCATAATAGCCATTCTAACAGGTGTGAAGTGGTATCTCATTTTGTATTTGACGTGCATTTCCCTTATAGCTAGTGAATTTGGACTTACATTTACATATATCTATTGGTCATTTATATGGCTTCTTGGGAGAAATGTCTGTTCACTTTGTCCGCCCATTTTTTAATTGGATTGTTTGTCTTTTGTTGAGTTCTACGAATTCTTTACATATTTTGGATATTAGCCCCTTATCGAAGATATTTTTTGCAGATATCTTCTCCCATTTGGTTGGTTGTCTTTTTATTTCGTTGATGATTTCTCTTGCTGTGCAGAAGATTTTTAGTTTGATGCAGTCTTATTTATTTTTCCTTTTACTTTCACTTTTGCCAAGTTCACAAAAACCTCTCTGAGATCAAAGTCCATAAGTTTAGTACCTATGTTTTCTCCTATGTATTTTATTTTTTCAGATCTTATATTTAAGTCTTTAATCCATTTCAAGTTAATTTTTATGTATGTTGTTTGATAGAAATCTAGTTTAATTCTTTTGCATGTGGTTTCCCAGTTTTTCCACCATTTATTGAAGAGGCTTTCCTTTCTTCATATGTATGTTTGGCACCTTTGTCAAAAATTAGTTGCCCATGTATCTGTGGGTATATTTCTGGGCTCTCAGTTCTGTTCCATTGATTTGTGTGTCTGTTTTTCTGCCAGTACCATACTGTTTTAATTTTTGTGGCTTTGTAGTATAATTTGAAGTCAGAAAGTGTGATATTTCTGGCTTTGTCCTTTTTTCTCTGGATTGCTTTGGCTGTTTGGTGTCTTTAGTAATTCCATACAAATTTGATCATTTTTTATTCTGTGTCTTCAAAAAATACCATTGGGATTTTGATGGGGATTGCATTAAATCTGTATATTACTTTACGTAATATGGCCATTTTAACTATGTTGATTCTTCTCATCCCTGAACACGGAATAGCTTTCCATTTCTTTGTGTCTTCAGTTTCTTTCAAGGTCTTGTAGTTTTCAGTATATAGTTCCTTCATTTCTTTTTCTGATATTTTATTCTTAGTGTATAGGAACACAGTGGATTTTTTACATTGATTTTGTATCCTGCAACTTTACTATATGTCTTTATTGTTTCTAATAGTCATTTGGTGCAGTCTTTAAGAATCATGTTATCTGTAGAAAGTGACAGTTTTGCTTCTTTGTTTCCAATTTGGATGTCTTTTATTTTTTTCTCTTGCCTGATTGTTCTGGCTAGGACTTCTGTACTATGTTGAGTAACAGTGGTGAAATTGGGCATCCTTGTCTTGTTCTTCACCTTAGAGGAAAAGCTTTCAGGTTATCACTGTTGAGTATGATATTAGCTGAGGGTTTGTCATACATGGCCTTTATTCTGTTGAGGTACTTTCCTTCTCTACCCATTTTGAGTGTTTTAATCATAAATGGATGTTGTATCTTGTCGAACACTTTTTCTGCATCTATTGATAAGAGCATTTGACTTTTATCTTTTATTTTGTTAATGTGGTGTATCACATTGATTGATTTGTGGATGTTGAACCATCCT
>NW_011888806.1:3852453-3860654 GCF_000151845.1 Pteropus vampyrus | reverse complement strand
GTCATTCTCATTTATCTCTATGTATCTTTTGATCTCTTCTTTTATTTCTTCTTTGATTCAGTAGTTCTTCAGTATAGCATGTTGTTTAATCTCCATATATGTAGTTTTCCAGCTTGCTTTTTGCAGTTAATTTCCAGTTTCATACCATTGTAGTCAGAATATGCTTGATGTGATTCCAATCTTAAATTTATTAAGACTAGTTTTTTGCCCTAACGTATGGTTTATCCTTGAGAATGTTTCATGTGCACTAGAGAAGAATGTATATTCTGTAGTTTGAGGATGGAAAGCTCTGTAAATACCGATTATGTCCATTTGGTCTGAAGTGTCACTTAAGGCTAGTATATATATATTTTTTAAGGCTACTATTTTTTTTTATTGATTTTCTGAATGGATGATCCATTGCCACCAATGGGGTAGTTAGATCTCCTACTATAATTGTATTTTTGTGATTTTCTCCCTTTAGATCTATTAATAATCGTTTTATATATTTTGATGATCCCTGTTTGGGTACATAGATATCGATGTGTTAGTCTTCTTGATGTTTTGTTTCTTTTATCATTATAAAATGTCCATCTTTGTTTCTTGTTACCTTTTTTATCTTGAAATCTATTTTGTCAGATATAAGTACAGCTACACTGCTTTTTCTGGTTGCCATTTGATTGGAATACAGTCTTTCACCCCTTCTCTTTGGGTGTTTGTCTTTGTAGTTGATATGGGTCTTCTGAAGGCAACATAATTGTGTCTTGTTTTTTAATCCATCCTGCTACTCTATGTCTTTTATTTTATTAATTAATTTTTTTAACGCCTATGGCATCTGATATTCCTAGGTATTCTCCTATCCAAGTACTAACCAGGCCTGACCCTGCTTAGCTTCCAAGGTCAGATGAGATCGAGATCGTTCAGGGTGGCATGGCTGTAGTACTCTATGTCTTTTAATTGGTGAATTCAGTCCATTACATTTCGGGTGATTATTGATTTATGGGGACTTCCTATAACTATATTATCTTTTGTTTTCTGGTTGCTCTGTGTCTTCATTTTTTCTTTTTCCCATGTGTTTTTGTCTGCTATTTTAGTTTGGTGGTATTCTATGATTTTTTCCCTCCATTTCTTTTTCGTTACATGTCACAGTTATAGATTTTTGTTTCATGGTTACCATTGGGTTTATGCAAAAAAAAAAATTTTTCTTTGCAGAAAAGTTTTATACATTCAATAGTCCTTTTTCTTCTGATTGTATCTTATGTTCCTTCACTTTTACAAGTTCAGTCCTTTTCTCTCTCCCCTCTTATGTTTTTGTTGTCACAAATTATCCCTGTTTATCTTGTGTTCATTTCCAAATTGTGGAAGCTATAGTCTTTTTTTTTTTTCCTTAAAGCTTTTACTCCCTTAACCTTATGTTATAGGAAAGTGTTTAATACCCTACTTTGAATAAGAGTTGCAGTTTCTGCTCCTCTTTATCTGTCGTCATCTTACAGTTTTGTATTCTTTTGTCTTTGTTTCAGATTGAAGAGCTCATTTAAACATTTCTTGTAATAGAGGTCTTATACTAAATTCCCACAGCTTTTGTTTGTCTGGAAAAGCCTTTATTCTTCATATCTAGAGGATGATTTTCCTGGATATATTATTCTTGGCTGATAATTCCTCCTATCAATATTTTGAATATTTGGTTCCACACTCTCATAGCTTGTAGAGTTTCTGCTGAAAAAATTTGATGATAATCTAATGAGTTTTATTTATATGTTACAGCCTTCTTTTCCCTTGCTTCCTTGAGAATTCTTTGTCATTAACTTTGAACAGCTTTAATATAATGTGCCTTGGAGAAGGTCTTTTCTACATTGAAATAATTAAGTATTTTGTTTGCTTCTTGGTTTCAAAGGTCCAGCTCTTTACATAGGTTTGTCAAGTTCTCATCTGTTATTCAAACAGATTCTCTGTTTCCTTCTTTCTCTCTCTTCTTTGGGTATATTTATTATATTAGTATTGCTCTTTCTAATGGAGTCAGATAGTTCTCATAGAACTCTTTCATTTTTTTTTTTAAACTCTCAATTATTTTCTTTCACCTGAGTAATTTCTACATTTCTATCTTCATAGATCACTAATTCTTTCCTCCATCTGGTCTATTCTATTTGCTAAGCTCTCATATTCTTCATCTTGTTTATTGAGTTATTCAGCTCCAGAATTTCTGTTTGGTCTTTTTTATAGATTCAACCTCTGTGGTACAGTACTCCTTTTGTTTGTTGATTTTATTCTTGAGCTCACTGAACTGCCATTCTGAGTTTTCTTGTATCTCATTGAGTTTTTTTATAACTATTAAATTATGAATATTAAATTCTCTGTCATTTAAATCACAGTATTCCATGTCTTTGAGTTTATTTTCCGGAGATTTTTCATTTTCTTTCTGAATTACCTTGTTACCTTGGTTGTTCATAGTGCTTGATGGATTATTTCTCTATTTGGGCATTTGAGGAACTGAAATCTTTTTAAAGTACTTGTTGCTTTTAATCATTTAGCAAGTTGATAAGTAGAGGGCTTTCTTTTGTTTTCCAGTAGATGGTGGTATAGAGCAAGTTTTTGTTTTCTCTTACCTGCACTGCTGGGAGTTCCAGTATCTCTGTGGGGTGATGTCTCCCTTCTTGTGGAAAATGCCCTATATTCTCTGAGAAGATGGGTTTCCCCTTTATGACTGAGTCACCTCGGTCTTCAGGGCACCACTCCCATAGTGGTGTGCAGTGGGTGATAGGGCTCTGGGCCTTGAGTTCTCAATGCTGCTTTCCTGTAACCAGAAGCCACTGGCCTATTGTTATCTGAGGTATCCCATCTGCCTCTACCAGGTTCAGCCATGATTGGTGGGGGAGGAGTGGGGAATGGGGGACAGCGGGGAAGCAGATTTGTGCACCTTTGGCTTTGTTTTTCCTACTGGGTTTAGCCATAGAGAGTACAGGCCACTTCAGCTGGAATGTTGCTTCTGCCCTTTCATGACATGCCTCCATTGCTGCCAGTCTGCTAGGAGCCATTGGGCTATGGGAGGGTGGCAGGGGGGTGTAGATTTGTGCATCTGTGCCTTTTTTTTTTCCTAGTCATGGCAGCTGTTCCACAGCAGGCACCAGCCTCTATATTGTTTCTCTGCTCCATTCCTGGGCTCAGCTTCAATGTGTACCAGCCATGCAGGCCAGAATGCTGCCTCTGTCCCTCTGTCTACTGTATATGGGGTTGCAACATGACCCTCCACTACTACTGTGTTCCCTCTGGCTGCAGCGAGTGCTTGACTGCATCTGTGGTTCTCATCTTTGTCCTTTTGCCTGTCCTGCCTCCCCTGCTCTCCCAATATGCCCACCTTCAGATATCTCAATGTGTAAATCTTTCTGACATGGTTGAACAGGAAATCCTTTGTTGAATTATAGTTGTCCAACTTGTAACTTCAGGAAGACAGACCAAGAGGTTTTTCTCAGTTTGCCATGATGCTGATGTCACTCCTGGTTTGCATTTAAAATAGTCATTTCATGATTTATCATGGATAAGTCATCAGTACAATATATCCATTTAAAAAAATGGCTTCATAATATTTCTCTGGACTACCCATAGGATTAGTTTATTAACTGTTTCTCTACTAATTAGCATTTATGTTTTCCATTATTTTGTTATTATAGTACTAAAGTAGCCTTAGAAGTAAATGTTTATGTCATTATATCTGTAGGCTAAATTTCAAATTAGGATGCTGAATCAAAGGGCATGCACATTTTAAATTTTAATAGGTATTTCTGTGTTACTTTTTTAAAGGTTGTGTCAATTTATTCTTTCATTAACAGCATGTGAATAAATGCCCATTTCCCTGAGTGGATGTTTTTTAGCTTTTTAACCTTTTTTGAAACCTGCAATATACAAAAATAGAAAATATGTGTGTTCTCATAGCCCTGTCATCCCTGTATTGGAGTAGATTCCAAAGTTGATATTATTTCATCCATAGGAAATACTTTAAATCTTTAATACGAGCAAGGAGACAGTATTGTGTTGTGTGGGGCTGCCTACACAGAATGTTAAAATTCTTCCTTTTTTCCCACTTATTAGCAGTGTGACCTTGGGCAGTGTTGCCTAATGCTTCTGTGCCCTCTGTTTCTTTAGCACTAAAACAGTATAATAATGGTACTGAACTCATAGGTTGTTGTGAAGAATTGATAGTCAGTGTGAATTTCTTACTGTAGTATGTAGCACATAGTATGTACATAGCAAATGTTAGTAGCTACTTGTTCTTAAAGGCCATTTAATGATAGAGAATGATATAGGAAATGGTTAACTGTCTTCCTCATTATCATATTCTTAGTACTAATTGTAAAAGTTCCTAAAAGATAGTAGTCTTAATAAACATTTGTTGAGTTGCAAAACGGTGTGGGAAATTTTACGTATTCTTTTTCATTCTCATAATTATCTCAATATTCCGTAGTCTTTACATTGAAAAATTTGTAGAATAAATTTATTCGACAGTTGTGTCTAATCTTTTTTTTCTCGAACAATTCATCTTACTCATTAGCTTAACAGATATTTATTGTACACTTACTACTAGGTGCCAGATGCTATTTTAGGTATGAGGATGCATAAGGAAACAAAATGGGCAAAGCCTTTGGCCTCATGGAGTTTACAATCCTCATTAAATTTGAACTTCAACTGATTTTTTTTCTTCTCATTCTATACTTCTCATTCTATACTATACTTCTGTACTATACTATTTCTTTTTTTAAAAAAAAAATGTCAAGTGGCAAGTTACAAGGAAAGAAAAACTGAGGGTTTTCTTGTTTTTTAAGTAAACTTTCATGGTCTATCTTGGAATGGATCGGAAAGTTATCAGTCCTCTTCACCTTTAGTACTGTACACTTTTGAGGTAATGTATAGAATGGTGGCTTTGTCTCACCAAGGTAAGATAACTTTCAAACTATAATACATTAAGACAGAAAACAATTTTGGATATATTAGGACACTTTTCAACAAAAGGCCTTTTTAAATACCTGTAAGAGAGAGTTACATAAATCATGATGTTGGACATTGGTTTTACCACAAATTGATCTTCTGCAGAAAATATAATGTTGCATATTAAACAATAAGGGTATCTTTTAGGCATTGCTTTCTGAAAGTTTATGAACCCTAAATTAAAAAAAATAATAATATCCAAAGTTTTTACTCTATTTTAAAAGGTAAAAATATGAATATTGATGTTGTCGTACTCTACCTAGCTATTTTTTTTCCACTTCTCTACATGTGTAAGAATAAGTGAAACATTAAGTAAACATTTCCATCAATTCTGTGGAATAAATTCCTAGAAAAGGAATTAGACTAAAAGATATATACACCTAAAATTCTGAGAGGTGCTATTTAGATTGCCTTCCAGAAAGGCTATTATAATTCTTAGTGTTCAAAGTGCCTATTTGCCCATGGTTCATTTACCATTTTTAATCTTAGGATAAAAAAAAAGTATTTTATTGTTAATTTATTTTACCTATCTTTTATTATTAAGTTGAGCATCTTTGTTGTTGTTGTTGTTAAACTGCCTTTTGTCCATATTTTCCTTCTGCAGTTTCACGTTTTATTTTTAAATATTGAATTTACATGACATTTACATTTACCTGGAAAATGGGGTACATCTCTATTTTGTTGCCTCGAAAGTGATGATGGATGCCCCCAGTAAAAGATGAGACACTTAATTTGGAAGTAATATTTAGTGTAGAATAATAATTTTTCTTTAGATATATAGAAAAATTTTCATTAATAATTATGAATAGATTTAGAGATAGTAAGCATTGTGTGCTTACATAACCTTTTGTACTAAAATTATAGTTTTCTCCCACATTGAATTGCAAATTTTTGCCTTTAGATATTTTATATATATGTAAAGATTTGGTGTCATTAATGTTAACAACCCCAAAAAAGTTGTATAAACACATATTTAAGGCTGAAGAATTTCTTCATTGATAAAACAAAGCTCTTGCTCTTTTAGGAAAGAAACATGACTAGGTGACATGGCATAAATCATCTAGTTTGAAGCTTTTTTCCAGACTTAGAATATTACTAACAGTGCTCACATAACCCTAGCAAATACATGAATGTTGATGAGGTGGTTATTGTTCCCCTTTCTTAAACTAGTTGCCAGAAATTATTTGGCATATGCATAAATATGCATTTATTTTATGAAATAAATTGAGAGAAAAAAATGTAAGCATACTAACATTAATGCTAGTGGCATTCAATTATTTTGTTATTACATGAAATTTTCAGCTTGCATCTTAAAAGCTGTCATGTTTGTATTTTGAATATTGTATTTCTATAACTTTTATTTCTAACTGCATAGAATACTGATAAAATTTATACTGAAATCTTAAACCTTTGTCAGCTTTAGCAGATATTTTCATATTAGCACAATATGTCTAAGGAATTTGCTCTCTGAAAGCAAAAGTACTTAAGAAATAGGTAAATATATACAAAGGATAAATATGTAACATAAGTTTTTGAAAACATGTAGACGGAGTTTGTTACTCTTTCAGTCTTGGCAGAATATGCAAATTTCCTGTTACTGTTAGGCTCTCCTGCTAGATTAAGAGCATTATTTGCTTGAACTACCTATATTTTAGTTCCTCGTTTGCTAAATGAGAATATTACTTGCTTTGTGGTTTTGTTTTGGGAAGGAAATGAAACAGCAGTTTATAAAAGCCTTCTGCAAAGCCTGGATATAGTAGACAATTATAGGTGTCATTGATGCTATTCAGATAAGCTACACTGATGAGACTCAACTTCTTCTCACCGCTGACCCCTCAGTTACTGGGGAGAAACCTTTCCTCTCATTATTGCTCTGAAGAACTGCTCATGAATTTAGTGAGCACAATTTTAGCATTAAATGTGATGGTTTACAAATACCTTATTACAGTGATTTCTACTTTTGAAGGACCAAAGAGTCTCTGTTTATTTTTCCTTCCATTCTGTTGACATTTATTGAGTACACATGGTATGTAGAAGAAATAATATTGGGGCTGTTGTCAAGAGAACTGTCTGCAAATGTAGTCATTACAATAACATTTTTGCTTTTTTTTTGCATTAAGGATACTTAAAATATCTATGCAAACTTTGTCCTTCTCTGTTTTAGAAGGTGGCGGACCCAGGAAAAGAAAATTATCTTCTTCTTCAGAGCCATATGAGGAAGATGAATTTAATGATGATCAGTCCATAAAAAAGAAAAGACTAGATCATGTAAGTTACATTTGAATCGCAGTAAAAAATTAGCTGCTTAAGCACAGAATTTGTTGAGTGTGTGGATATCAGACCTGAAAATCTACCTAACTGAATTTTCTTTCTTTTGTCTCACAAGTCAAAAACTCTGTGTTTGTGTTTCATTTGTGACTGTTTTTGCTTTTTTAAAGAAATGTATGTGGTATTAATTGCTTTTTTTCTGAGTTATAAAATTAACTTTAAAAAATATTTTAGTGGTATATAAATACATTTTTAAATATACTTTAAAATTAAAAATTTTAATGAAAGTTACATACTTGCATATGGTTATTCAGTATTTATGAAAAACCACACTTACATATGGTTATTCAGTATTTATGAAAAACACCTGTTACCACCACCAGCACCATTTCCTCCTCTCCAATGGCAACTACTTATTACTCTTCTAGATGGCTCCTTTGATATTTAACTGGTTATCTAAAAATAATAGTTGTTATATTTTTATTGAGTTACTCTAGTTTTCTATTGATTTTTTGCTTTATGAATAGGACTACTAAGAGGCCTCCCAGTAAATCCAGACATTAGTCCTCCCTGTCTCTGCATTTTGACAACACAATTTCTTCTTGGTAATCCAAATCAAAAAAATCACCGCAACTAATACAGTAACCTCTTTTTTTGCCTGTGATTTACTGCAGTGGTCCCCAAACTTTTTGGCACCAGGGACCGGTACTCTAATGAGAATCTAATGCCTGATGATCTGAGGTGGAGCTGAGGCGGTGATGCTAGGGACCCCTGGTATGAGAGTCTAGGCCCACATTTTAGTTTACAAACCTATGCGTAATGGCTATGGGAGAAATAACATCATGTAGATTGCTGATTCAGAACATTTGCCTTGCTTATACATCCTGTTGAACGACATATCAGGGTGTTACAAATTCCCATGCTAACTTTCACTAAGTGATATTACTGTCTGTAAGTCAGCTGCTTCTCATTGTTGA
>NW_011888806.1:3846231-3851688 GCF_000151845.1 Pteropus vampyrus | reverse complement strand
GGAGGTGGATAGGGAAGGTAACTTCATACTTAGAGCAAGTTTCTGTTGTAGTATCTTCCATGAAGAAAGGGATCCAAAGTAATCAACTTCCTACTGGACAGTTGGCTGAATCTCTCAAGGAATGGTGCTGTTATGGATACTCATTATAGGCCTCTGCTCTTGGCATGTTGAGAACTCAGTAGTAGCAATAGCCATATAAATCATGGTATGGAAAATTCTTGTTGATCTCTATGTACAGCCTCAATCCCTGTTGCAAAGGTCATTTGTGTATAGACCTATTGAGCAAGCATCCAAGTGGCTATGATCTTAGTGGTGTTCACAGAATAGATCTTCTTGTCTACCTAGTTATTAAAAAACTCTACAATAAATGCCCTTTGCTGAACATTCACATGGAACACTGTTATCCTTATATTCTGTTCTCAGAAAAACTGAGAAGTTCAACAATGCACCTCTTCCCTAGACTTCTGGTCAGTGATCTATCACTTGTGTTCTCCTTAGCTACTATCCATAATATAACATTGATCTATACCTCTGGCTCTCTCTTTCTATACAAAATAGACAGCAAGATGTACAACAAGTTGTGCACAGGGTTACTCTCTTAAATGGTATTATATTATAGCAGCCGTTCACTTTCAGCTTCTCACAATTATGTGAACAGTGTTCAAAATTTTCCCCTCACTTTATCTAATCATGAAGAATTCCCCAAAGTGCCTTAGATACTAGTTGAAGGAGACGCAGCAGTAAAGCAGAAGTAAGTACCATGGGAGTCTGAGAATTATTTATACCATACTATTTGTGCTGCAACTTACTTGTACCTTCTGAACCTGCTCAAGTCCAGTCTCAAATACACCATTTCCACTTGCTGCTGCTCGTGCTCAGTTTTAGGCTTGGTGGATCAGATACTCAGATCACATAACAGCTCAAGTCTCATGGTCACTTGATGTTCCATGGTCAGCCATCCTGCTCCTATCAGGACCCCTTATCAAACCAACAATTGTTTCATAAAAAGAGATCAGCCCGTTCAGTTTTAAAAATGTGAATTGTTTCAATGTAGTAAATATGTAAGAACAGTTTGAGTATAACCTGAGTTTTGCATTGTCTATGTGTAGTTTTGTCTATGACAAATACTAGATGAACACAGAAAACTGTACCTAGCTGAATTATACCACATAAGATACATAAAACACACACACCTCAGAACATCTACTGGCTGCCTCATTTCACCATGTTTGTTATTCCACAGAGTTGTTTTACTGTTCTTTCATGTTTGTGAACTTTGCTGTTTTAGAAAGGTGCTCACTCACTCAACATCCTAAACATGTCTAAGCATTCTGGTGCATGCAAAAGGAAAGTTTTAAGTATTGAGGAGAAGCTTGAAACAAACGTTTGGAAGAAATGAAAATGTGATTTTGAGTATATTTTGAGCAATAGGCATAAAGGAATCTACATTGTCACAAAAATAAAAGTACGTGGCTAGACCACCTTCAAATGCTGTCAAGTCAGTAAGAACAAGTATAAAGAAATAGAAGAAAAGGGAAAGTTGTTGAGCATTTGGATTAAAGACCAAAGAGTGAAAAAATCAAGAACAACCTTTTACGCATGGATCTTTATATACAAAGGGAATGTATATAAATGGAAATCACTGTATCCTGCAGAAGTAGCTCCTTTTAGTGACAGTAGTGGTTGCTTTAGTGGTTTTGACAAACTTATAAGCCATCAACTGTTACACAAAGCCATGCACACAGTTGGGAAAACTGCAAAATAATTTTCCAGTGGTGATACAAAAGTAAACTGAAGAAAGGCAGCTACACATTGAATTAAATTCTTAATTTTGATGAAACAGGTATCTGTTATGAATGCGTACCTCAAAGGACCCACATCCGAAAGAGAAAACATACTTTAGGATTTAAGGCATTACTGTATTGTTCAGTATCAGTGCCTTGTAGAGACTTGAAACTACAATCAGTAGTAGTTTATCACTTACCAAACTGAGCCTTTTAAAAGAAATAGTTAAAGTCAGCTTTAGAGTTCACAACAGTATAGCAAATATGAATTGACTGTCCAAATCTGCACTGATATTTTTACTTAATTTTTTTTTCTGTTACAGAGGATTATTACAAAAACAAAACTCAAATGAAAAAACTTAGCTTTTAAAATTCTTATAATGTATTAAGCTTATCTCTATAAAAGCTGAACTCACCCCAAATGTTTTTTCTTTTTTTTCCTTTTTGCCTCCAAAAACCACCTCTCTGAAAGAGCCCCTTGATAAAAGTGATAACATTTATGGCTTACTATTTAAAGTGAACATTTAAGTTGCTAATTGCTAGTATTCAAGGTGAGCATGTGGATATGGTTATGGAATGTTGGAAGATATTTAACATCAGAATGGCCATGCTACTATTGTAGAAGCCTGTAGTGATACAACAAGTGTTAGGTTACGTGTGGTGGAAAATTCTCCTTGATTTGTGATTTGATCCTTCAGAGAATTTTTTTTTATTCTTTATTTTTAAATTAGAGTTGACATTCAGCGTTATTTTATATTAGCTTCAGGTACTTCAGAGAAATGTTTAAAATTCAAAACAAGCTGTGTTGATTCAAGAAAACAGGTTGGATTTGAGGAGTTAGAAAATGAAGATGTTGAAGAGTTTCTAGAGTCCTATCCTTATTTAGCCATAGAAGACTTGAAACAGGTTGCTGCTGATGGCCATATAGGTGCAAGAGGTGATGAAGACGACAATGAAAACTAAAAACCTCCACAGTGACAGCGTAACACAGCAAATTATCAGGTGTTTTAAATGTTATTGAAAACATGTACTGGTTTGAAAATAATGGTTTACTACTTAATGTAGTAGGAGAGTCTTGCATGGCATCCATTTGAATTGGGAACCATACAGGCAATTTTAATATGAAAAGAGGGGGCTAGCAAAGCAACAGAAATTTATTTGTTTTATGTATTTGTTTATTTTTTAATTTATCATTTATAGTTTCACCCAGTATGGCGAAGATAACAAAAGTACAACGAGCGATAGATGCCCTCTATAGCTGGTATTACAGCTTTCTGTTCATTTTCAGATAACTCTCCTTCTGCCACTTCCTAGTAACTCACAAGCTGCAACCCTTCCAATGCAAACATCCCCAAGCAAACTTCAGTTCATGTTTATTGTGTCATATTTATTGTAGTATTAATGTATGTCTTACCATTTAATATGTGTAAAATTGTGCTGCCCTTTTTTAAAAGGTCCCTTTCTCTTTTTCCAATGTGTAATTGATGAAATTTTTTAATATTGTACCTCTGACTGGATTGTTTTCAACACTGTAGTTTTTATTTTCATGACTGCACAGCACAGTAATTTTGGAAATGCATATGTCGAGTCATAGCAGAACAGACTGTAGTTGTCAGCAGAAGCAGACTTGACCTTGCTTCAGCAGAAGCAGACTTGACCTTGGGTCTGTGCTGTGATTTTCCTATTGGGGCTTGCCAGAGACTTGATACAGCTTCCTTATTAGCCATAGATTCTTTGAGAATCATTGCATCTGTTTGCTTGTCATGAAGCCCAAGCAACAGAGCACCTTATACTACTCTCTGAACCTACTACAGAGCCTTCTCAACTGGGGCCCCATTCATAACTGTCAGTCTTAAGGGCTACTTCGTAAACAGTAGAGCAGCGCACACCCTAATGAAGTATACCTTACCTCCAACATCCAAATAGGGCAACCAAGTGTTGTACCTCTTTTAGAGTCAGGCAATGTGCAACCATTTGTCTTTTTTCTCTACTAAAAATTTAATTTGCAACATGATCCCTATTGAACCCCCCAAAAATCTTGCAAGTGGTGGGCCTCAGAATATGAAGGTGGTTATTTCCCACTCTGACATGTATGTATGTATCTTACTAAGGCCATCTAAAACAGCCACTTCTTCCTGCTTATCAAGTCCAGTCAATGTGATGTCTTCAGTGTAGAAGAACAAAGTGATATTCTGTGGACTGTGCAAAACTATCAAAGCCTTGAGTACTATATTATGAAGGAGAGCAGAAGAGTTACCGTAGCCCTAAAGACAGTGAAGGTGTATCTATCACTGACCTGCCCAGAGGAAAGCAAATTGCTTCTGTTTGTCCTTTTGGATTGGGATTGGAAAGAAAAATCATCTGCCAGATTTGATAACTGTGTAGTTATATTGATCTAGTCCAATAAAGATAACCACATCTGGTACAGCAGCTATAGTTGGGGTCATCACCTGTTTGTTTATGTTAACCTAAAATAACTTTCCAAGACTCATTCAGCTTTTGTCTAGGCCAAGGAAGCACATTACATTGGGATGGAATGGTGGTGTAAATTTCTGCAGTTCCTTCAGGAATGCTGCTGCTGCTTGAGAGGGGCAATTCTAGGGATGTAGATTTGGTGTTTCCTACAATAACGGCCCCTACTCCATGAGTCAAGGAACTAATAGGAGATTTCTGCCAGTGCCAAATGTGTATGTTCCAGCCCTGCATTCTGAAACCAAAAAAATAACTACAGGACTGACTCATAACCCCTATACCTACAGAGACAGATTTGGCCCCATTTCCAAATCACCTGGTGTTTATAAATCTCTAGTGTAACTGTTGGACCACATAAGTATTTTCAGTCTTGGATTAACAGAGCTCATAGAAGTGTGGGATCCAAGAGCAAATAGCAAGTGATAAGAACACTACTGAATGTTTAATTTGTGCTATCAAATATTTGATTCCTAAAAGATTTTCTGTTTTGTAAATATTTTAACTTTTTTTATTGAGGTAAAATTCACATAGCATAAAATTAACCATTTTAGAATTAGCAATTCAGCGTCATTTAGTGTGTTCACAATGTTGTGCAACTACCATTCTTGTCTAGTTCTAAAATGTTTTTATTACCCCATAATAGTATGCTATACCTTTAAGCAATTTCTCCTCATTCTCTTCTCCCCCTAACTCCTGGCAACAACCACCAGTCTGCTGTCTGTCTCTGAATTTTATCTATTAGATATCTAAGTTTCTGTTCCTATCTTAGCTGGTTATTATCTATCTATAACCTCCAAAAGACTTGTTCTTCAGTTACAGTGTCTTCAACTGTAAAGCGTGGATGGCAGTCTGAATTCTTGATCGCTTTGAAGTGATTTCTCCAAATCTTAGTGTTTTATTATCTTCTGCTCAAAATCCTGCTTGTGAATGAATAAGGACCTCAGTTTAGCCCTCTAGGACTTATGCAATATTACCTCTGATTTCCTTTTCAGCCTGATAGCCTGTCCATGGTCTCTGTGCTTCAGCCCAAATGGGCCATTACTATTACAAAAACACATTGCAGTTTTCTTCTTTCTACTCCAGACTTCCATAGCATTTTATTTGTCTTTGTCTTATGGGAACCTCATCCTATTCCTATGTGCAAGAGAAGTATCACTCACAATTTAGTTATTTTTATCTTAGGTAGTGAAAGAAAAAAATA
>NW_011888806.1:3751194-3844691 GCF_000151845.1 Pteropus vampyrus | reverse complement strand
TAAGGCCATCTAAAACAGCCACTTCTTCCTGCTTATCAAGTCCAGTCAATGTGATGTCTTCAGTGTAGAAGAACAAAGTGATATTCTGTGGACTGTGCAAAACTATCAAAGCCTTGAGTACTATATTATGAAGGAGAGCAGAAGAGTTACCGTAGCCCTAAAGACAGTGAAGGTGTATCTATCACTGACCTGCCCAGAGGAAAGCAAATTGCTTCTGTTTGTCCTTTTGGATTGGGATTGGAAAGAAAAATCATCTGCCAGATTTGATAACTGTGTAGTTATATTGATCTAGTCCAATAAAGATAACCACATCTGGTACAGCAGCTATAGTTGGGGTCATCACCTGTTTGTTTATGTTAACGTAAAATAACTTTCCAAGACTCATTCAGCTTTTGTCTAGGCCAAGGAAGCACATTACATTGGGATGGAATGGTGGTGTAAATTTCTGCAGTTCCTTCAGGAATGCTGCTGCTGCTTGAGAGGGGCAATTCTAGGGATGTAGATTTGGTGTTTCCTACAATAACGGCCCCTACTCCATGAGTCAAGGAACTAATAGGAGATTTCTGCCAGTGCCAAATGTGTATGTTCCAGCCCTGCATTCTGAAACCAAAAAAATAACTACAGGACTGACTCATAACCCCTATACCTACAGAGACAGATTTGGCCCCATTTCCAAATCACCTGGTGTTTATAAATCTCTAGTGTAACTGTTGGACCACATAAGTATTTTCAGTCTTGGATTAACAGAGCTCATAGAAGTGTGGGATCCAAGAGCAAATAGCAAGTGATAAGAACACTACTGAATGTTTAATTTGTGCTATCAAATATTTGATTCCTAAAAGATTTTCTGTTTTGTAAATATTTTAACTTTTTTTATTGAGGTAAAATTCACATAGCATAAAATTAACCATTTTAGAATTAGCAATTCAGCGTCATTTAGTGTGTTCACAATGTTGTGCAACTACCATTCTTGTCTAGTTCTAAAATGTTTTTATTACCCCATAATAGTATGCTATACCTTTAAGCAATTTCTCCTCATTCTCTTCTCCCCCTAACTCCTGGCAACAACCACCAGTCTGCTGTCTGTCTCTGAATTTTATCTATTAGATATCTAAGTTTCTGTTCCTATCTTAGCTGGTTATTATCTATCTATAACCTCCAAAAGACTTGTTCTTCAGTTACAGTGTCTTCAACTGTAAAGCGTGGATGGCAGTCTGAATTCTTGATCGCTTTGAAGTGATTTCTCCAAATCTTAGTGTTTTATTATCTTCTGCTCAAAATCCTGCTTGTGAATGAATAAGGACCTCAGTTTAGCCCTCCAGGACTTATGCAATATTACCTCTGATTTCCTTTTCAGCCTGATAGCCTGTCCATGGTCTCTGTGCTTCAGCCCAAATGGGCCATTACTATTACAAAAACACATTGCAGTTTTCTTCTTTCTACTCCAGACTTCCATAGCATTTTATTTGTCTTTGTCTTATGGGAACCTCATCCTATTCCTATGTGCAAGAGAAGTATCACTCACAATTTAGTTATTTTTATCTTAGGTAGTGAAAGAAAAAAATAGTATTTAGATGTTGGATAAGAAAGGAGATAGAAGAGAAAGTATGAACTGTATTTTCCTCTATCTTCTTTGTATATCATGTGGTGTAGATCTAAGCAAAGTAGATTGCTTTTTGATTGACTAAAATATAGCATTTTTCTTAGGCACAAACCCAAAGAATATTTTTTTTTGCTTAAATATGGAATATTTACCAGTTTCTTCAAGTGATGACAGAAAAAAGGAAAGAGATTGTATGTATGAGCAGCCACAATTATTCCTAGATTAATGTTTAATTTATATATTTAGTTTCACATAAGTTTCTTTTATCATTGTGTCATTTTTATGTTGTGGCTGAGCAATTAATATTTAAGCCATTCTGTGAATCAAGACTGAAGTAAAATAAACTTTTTTCTCTCAGTATTTGAAATACATAGGGGAGCATGAAACAGCACAGATGAGATATTTGAATTTTTTTTATTAGCTTGGAGATATTTCAGTTTACCTGAAATATTCTTGAATTATTTTGACTTAATTTGAGAAACATCCTAGTTTTTTAAGCAAATTTATCTCATTTTGAGCACTGTATAAATGAAGTGTGAGTTGAGTTATTGGATATGCAATCAAGGTCTTTCAGTGGTCTCAAACCAGAAGTATTTTTTATCCTTAAAGGCATAAATTTGTCAGTTGTTACATGAACAAAAAAACTGAGTGTCATAACTTCCGAATCAAGTCAAAATACAAAATGTAATTTGTCTTGAGACTGTGGTTATTGATGATGTCTTAAATTGGTTCTTTTTTTTCCCCTCCACATCAGGGAGAGGAATCAAATGAGTCTGCCGAATCTAGCAATAATTGGGAAAAGCAGGAAAGTATTGTATTGAAATTACAAAAGGAATTTCCCAATTTTGATAAACAGGTGAGTAGTGTTCAGAAATTTAATCAGTGGGTACTAAATGTTCATATTACAAAATAGTGTTAGAGATTAACCATGTAAAAGTTTTGCATGCATTTTGCATTTTTCTAATTAAATTTTTTTTATTATTAAAAATATGTTTATACAACATTATAGCAATAATTATAACAAACATAACTATATTAATGTGAACTCATGTATAAAATGTAAATCATTTAGAAAGCTATAACCTCAGGTCAGTTGTTTGAGCTTTTTTTCATATTCTTTTTCTTTAAATTTCTCATAAAGAATTTTAAAGTATAATACTGAATTTTGGTGTGTTAATATTCTATAAGCTTTGCTCTGTTTGCCAGATAGTGAGGATACTTTCAGAGTTGGTAAAGACCCAAGCCAAGTGTGCCAGTGCCACAAGGACCACTGTTTAATCATATATATAATTGTATAGAGAAACACATTATTTAACATTTGGAATACTTTACACTTACATTTGAATTATTCAGGTATATGTACAGATCATATATCTGCTTACTTCTGGTGAGCTGAATACAAAATCTTGCTGCTTTACTGGTTCTTTACACCTGTTGAAACTATATGTTTTGAAGTTGGCAGTTTGTAAAAAACCTAGCTTCATGTTGAAATTTAATTGAGCAAACATTTTTTGATCTTCTAGTATTCAGAGCACTTCATAGGGAAAGTTGAAATGCAAAAAAAGCAAGCATCCTTTCCTTTGAAGACTGTTATATGTTTGTGGAGGTGAAATTACATAAACAGAAAACATTTATAAAGTAGCATAAAAACAAGTATAAAATAATTAGATACATTCTATTAAGTAAGTGCTTTACTTATTTTTAAAAGCATGAAAGTTTTCTTTGAGTTCTAATTTTTGATTTTAACAGAGATCAATAACTAATTTCTAGGAACTAAGGGATGTACTCAAGGAACATGAATGGATGTACTCAGAAGCTTTAGAATCTTTAAAGGTATTTGCAGAAGACCAAGGTAATTATCTAATCTGTGCTATTATTATAGAAAATGCATACTTCGCATTATCTTTTTTATTTTAGTATATAAGAAAATGTAAAACTTTTCTAATAATCAGGGAAAGGGATTGCAAAAGATGTTGGAAATAACCATGTAAAATTTTTTTAAATGATCAGTTCTCAAATGTTTTGGCCTATTCTTTATAGCAGTGTAAAATGAAACAAATATCTTTTTCTATTTGGATAACTTTTTTTGATAGAGCTACTTTTAAACTACCATGTTTTATTGAATACAAAAGAAATGTTTTTTATATTTTAACAGCTGCCAGGATGAATTTTAGGATTTCTGATAAATTACTGTATTTGCTGATAATCACTGTAGTAATATAGATATCCTAGCCTGCACTTGCATGAATGGCAGAAGCCCCAGTATCAGAAACTTAGCAAGGTGGGAATCAGTGGCATGGGAGAAAGTCCGTGATCCCATCATGGAACACTCTTAACCATAGGAACCAAATGTATATGAGAAATAGTGGGGAAGAGTTGAATCATACATGATTAGTAACATCCTTAAGCAAGAATTAAGTACACTAGCTCTTTATAATTGGCATTAGTTTTTTCTGTTTTTGTTGTTGTTGTTGTTGTTATTAAATGAATTCTTTTAAGAAAGGCTATACTACAAATGCTTTTGATGGCACAGAGATGATATTGTGTGGAGAAAAGAAAGCCACCAACATCACAAATTCTGAGTCTGAAATATGATTTAGAAGAAATAGATTATGAATGTGAAGAAATTTGAGGGATACTTTATCCAATTTATTTTGCTTATATTTTTTTATATATGCACAAGAATGAAGGTGTATGATAATCAGTGTGTTATTCTAAAAGCTCTTAGAGTAGATAAAACAAAAACATTCTAAATAAGTCTTGTGTTAAAGATTAATTGGTATGTATTTTCTTACTGGTACATAAAATAACTACCTTCACTCACAGGCATCTTAGAAACCTATGGAATATAATACATTAATCAATGATAAAGTAGTGATGCCTTTTAATAATATATTTAGGTAATTAAGTAATGATAAACTAGTTGGGGATGGTGAGGGGAAATTAATTATAATATGGAAGGTTTTAATTTATGGTAAGTATTGTTTTTGCTGTATCCATCAGTGTTGACATAGGGATGGGGCTGCTAAGTAACATCTGGTACATCTCATAGATATGCAGCTGCCATTTACATTTTTAGGACTTTTGTTAGAAAATGGAGATTTATATTTAATCCACTTTGAAAAAGTTATCACCTGTTTTTGGAACTAATTATTTCAACTATTGTATCATTTCAAATTCTACTTCACTGTTTCTTTTTAGAATGTATCAAGATTTAACAATAAATTATAGTTAGATTATGTATACAAAAGGGAATCATACATTTAAATATTTTAATTATCTTATTTGAAGTCCTACATCATTATATTTAATTTATATCTTCTAATTTAGTTATTTTTGTCTTTATTTGCACACAGATATGCAATATGCTTCACAAAGTGAGTTTCCAAATGGAAAAGAAGTTTCTTCAAGGAGTCAAAATTATCCTAAAAGTGTAACTAAAACAAAATTAAAACAGAAATGTGCCATGAAACCACAAAATGGTTTTAACAAGAAACGTAAAAAAAATGTATTTAATCCTAAGAGAGTCATTGAAGACTCTGAATATGATTCAGGTTCTGATGTCGGTAGTTCACTAGATGAGGACTATAGTAGTGGCGAGGAAGTGATGGAGGATGGCTATAAAGGTAAAATTCTTCACTTCCTTCAAGACGCTTCAGTTGCTGAACTTACTTTGATTCCTCAGTGTTCTCAGAAAAAGGCTCAGAAGATAACAGAACTCCGGCCCTTTAATAGTTGGGAAGCTCTGGTAAGGCTACATTCTTTTTTTTCCCCCTTGTGTGTGTGTTTAATTCACAGTACCGCTTATAGTCAAGGTGTCTTCAGACCAGGGAAGCATAGATGGGTGGCCTTAACCTGTGTAGAGTCAAACTTTACTTTCATTGTAAGCCAATAGTATTTCAAATAGTGTCATATGACCTAATTTTGAATGAATTAAGGGGTGATTTTCCTGAAAAAACCCAAGCTGATTGGCTGGGCATACTGTCACTCATTCTTTTGCATAGAAACTTGGTTCATTTCACTGCAGAAGAAGAAATTAGAGCCTTACATTTAGGAAGGAGTTGTTTGCTAGCCTGTTCTGATCTGTTGCTGCTGAGACACCATGCAGAAAGCAAGGATGTGGCAGAAATTTTACTACAAGTACTTGAAGAGCAATAGCAACGTCCAGGGGAGCTCCATGATTCTAAATGCCAGCCTAAGTGTTTTATGCTTCACCACAAAAGAAGCAATTGTTTATTTTCTTTTTCCTTTAAAAGTGACAGCTCAGTCTCTAACATGTTTTTCTTGGTTAAACAACGCAGCCATTTTATGGAGTGTAGCAGGCTGCAGCATTTTTAATTGGAAAGATAGAAAAGTGTGTGGAAGCCTAGAATTCAAGCGTTAGGTGAAGGGAAAGCATAAGTACTGGTAAGTACACTCTGCATGATCATTTTCTGGAATTTGATATCCTATAAACAACTTTTAACAAAAATACCTGTATTTTGAGCTTTATAAGTGTCAATAGCAGATCTTATTCATACGGAGAAATATAAGAACTCTGTCTTTTACATTTTGCTTTGACTTTTGTGAGAATGTTGGCTTTTATAACATGAATTGTATATAGGCCCTATTGTGAACGCAATATAGATTATTTTTTACTGCCTTAGAGGATTAACTGACTCTTGATATTTTATAAATTTTTAGAAAGTTCTATTCCCTAACTTTAGAGAGTAAAGTTGCTTTTGTGATTAATTTTATACTTAATGACAAACCTATATGAGCATAAGTTCCTTCAATAAGTGTCTTAAAGTGGTGGTATGTGAGGGCCCTGAACAGTAATTGTAAAAGCCTTTTCTGAAAAATTAAAATATTTGAAAAATATAGAAACAAAATTACTAGTATTTCCTAGCTAAAAAAATAAAATAAAACCATCCGTTTTGCCTGAGGCCTTTCTTTTTCTTGAGAACATCTGTCAAAGCAGGCCCCTTTCAAAACTTGTTCAGCTTTGCCAGAGTGATTTATTTGTTAAAGTATTTGCTGAAGGGCTTTCTTGTTCTTTCTTTCCTTTTCTTCTTTCTTTTAATCTTAATGGTCTCCTATGTTATTGCAGAATCGAGTTGCTCAGGCTTGTTGGGATTCTTATTTATTTAATAAGGAATGCAGTTATCTGCAATAGTATGTTTAGTCACTGCAACTACTTGCCCAAATATCTTATAGTAACAGTAAATTAAACCAGAGTTATATATGCCAGATGCTTTTAAAAATATTCAGCAACATAACATGTAGAAAGCATATTCTCCTACTAATTAATTGGCATCGTTTAAATTAGTCTTAACATGAATTTGCAGATTATGTGTTACTCAGTTAAACCTTGTCCCCTTTGTAAAAGTTGAACACAGAGACTCTGTTTTTTACTAGCTGTGCTCACAAGTGTAATTGTTGATTATTTATGTAACAGTTAAGACATAAACTTGCTACTTGACTTCAGCGACTATAGGGCTTTGCTGTCCTGAAAAAAAAATAGGTAAATGAAGAGGTTTTGGGAAAGAACAGTTAAAACTAGCAAGTCAGTGATAGAAGCTTTGAGTTTTAATTAGCTTAGAACTTTAAACTTCTACTTTCAATTACTTTACAATTTTGAATATGACTGATTTATAGAGCAACTTAATAACAAAATTATAAAAAGAGAAGTACATATTTTGGTAAAAAGCTTATACAATTTACTCCTTCCCTATTAATCAGAGAGGTTTGATAATGTACTTGTAAATAACTTCAAAATGAAACAAAAGAAAAAAAGCATTTACTTTTGTTTTCATAGGTACTGTATTTAGATGAGCATTAGTTGAAATTTTAATTATGTCAGTCATACGTTAATGACAGTTACAAGATGCATTATGTATTAAGAACAGCGTGCAAATGTCTAGTAACTCTTAACATTATTATTGAAGCTTATTTAGTCTTAAGAGTTTGGAATTTGGTATAAGTTTAAAATTCATTAATATTTCATTTAAAAATGCATACTAAGCCAACAAATTGATTTCATGCATAAATTGTAATTATTTTTGTTATAACTGAAGTCTCTATAGCACATTGGTAGGTAAACGAAGTCATTAGTATTTCATTGTCTTGTTTTATAAAAATAGTTTGTGAAAATTATGTTAGCACTGCTTTTTATAACAAAATTTTAAAAGTTAAACATTATTGTTAAGGACTTTCTCATATTCTAATCCTCATGTGAGGATAAATTAGTTATTTAACAAAATGCATGCATTGTAGGGGGTTGTTTATGTTTGCAGCTTTATATCCATTTTTTTTCTTTCAATTAAAACTAAATATTGTTTGTCAAGCTTTCTTTATAATTTTTCCATTTTACTTATTTTTCTGCTTAATAGCAGTGAAGTACATGCTTGATATAAGGAACCACATCATTAAATCATGTGGTTCTGGAAATATAGCCGACTAAAAATGTCACTAGTTTTCAAACATGTCCTGTTACTGTGGTAAAATTGGGATTTTTATTGCCACATTTCACACATTTGATGGCATCAGTTCACCAACCACTTAATGAATTGTCTGTTAGCCTTTTGCAAAGTAGGGTGGAGATGCTATTATGTCTATGATGATCTTATTATATTGCACCTTTATACTTTAATCAGAATAGTAATGTATACTAACCAAATCAAGTACAACTCATTCATGAATAGTTTAACCTAAAAACTTCATGTATTCATCTACTTCCTTAACATTGAGATCAATGTAGATACAGTTTTCCTTGATAGTTAACCAAGCAACCCAGGTTGAGTTCATTTTTTAGTTCATTTATGTTCCTTGTTGTGCTGTTGCCATCTATCTACTAGTAACTTAGACCACAGGTTTCTTTTTTGCTTTGTTTTTTCAGTGGTTGTAGAATATGTCTAAATTTATCATTTAAAGCATTGTAATGCCCACTGCTTCCTTCCTGATAGGTGGCTTGCGTTAATTTGTGTATAAAATTACAGAATTCAAGCTTTGTTTTAACTTTTATAAGTTTATACTCTGTCCTCAAGACTGTTACTTGTTGGGGAATTAAATCTGCTTTTAAACAGTTTCCTCCTTATAGAAATTCAAAAATGTTTGCACTGTAAGAGTGACACACTGTGGCAAGAGACAGGTACTTCAGTTTGTGGCTATTTTTAAGGAAACATTTTCTTAGAGTGATACGTGAGCTTTTAATTGTAGTAATCAAGGCCATATTGGTGTTCTTTTATTCATGTAATTATCCAGCAAATAGCAATTACTTTTATTTTCTTTCTTTCTCCCTGGAAAAATATATTATTTTTTTAAAGAATGATTTATTTTCCTTGTCTAAAATTTAAAAAGTACTCGCCAAGAACAAAGAGAAAGTATAGTCAAAATTCGACCAGAAATATCCACCAATAAGTACTTTATTTCATCCATTTATGCTTATATATATATTTAATAATTATGTGAACAGGATTGTATTTTATATGCTTATCAATAACTTTAAATTTACTAGTGGATCCTGCAGTTACAGAGTACTTTGTATTTCTTAAATCTTTTTAGTGAAGTAATTTACAGGGTTGTTAAATGCTTTTAGTCTTCAGAAAACAGCAACAGAACAGTACATATTGAATTAAACTTTGTTGGATCAAACCATTTTTATCTCTTTTTTTAACCCCCTCACGGCTTTTAAACAATTTATCACTGGTTACATTACCCACAAAATATTAAGGCTACATTTTTTAGCCTCTTTTGTAGTAATTGTCCAGTGGGTATAAACAAAAAATACTGAGATTTTTGGAAAATGTCCTTAAAGGATTTCTTCTTTCTTCTGGTTAAGAAGTCACTGTGATGGAAGGAACCACATATTGAAGATATTCTAGTTCAAGTATTAAACTAGAAATATTGATTTTCGAACTACTATACCTGATTTGAACTGCTTCCTTGGGTCTTCATTTACACAAGAGAGAAATACACTTATGTTTTATTTAAACCCCTGATGTTTTGGATTCACTGTTGCTTATAACAACTAATCTTAACCGATTAATCGTTCATTAAAACTTTCTCCTTGAAAATCTGTTTGCTGATGTTTTACATTCATGGACAGTGTATCACTACTAAGTAAATTTAAATTCTAAACTAGCAGCAGTAATTGGGATCATCCCTAACATTGGTTGGCTTGTATAGCAGAGAGGGATAGGAAGAGCGTGAAGCCCCAGGAAGTTAAAATTTGAAATCAGACTTCAAAAATTAACCAAAATGTCAAGAGTTCAGTTACAAATCTTAGTAACCAACTCAAACTGTTGTAACATTTTCAAATGACAGTTACATTTTGCACTTACCTTTATTTCCTCTACAAGAATTTCAGAGTGGTGTAATGAACCCTCATGTGCTAATCACGAGCTTCAGTTACCAGCTTATATCTGATCTTATTTCATCTATACTCTCATCCACTTCTTCTATCTCATTATTTTAAAGCAAATCTCAGACTTCATTGAAATATGTATCTCAAAAAGGTTTTTTAATCCCCAAACAAAACCACAGTAACATTGTCACACCTAATAAAAATCATCAGTAATTCCTTAATATTAGAAAATATTTAGTGTTCAAATTTCTAGTTTCTCATAAATAATGTAAATATTTTTTTTTTCACAGTTAGTTAGAATTAGGATCCAGAATAAGGTCCACGTGGTGTGATTGCTTTATAGGTCTTTTTAACTCTTAATCTGTAGGTTCCTCATCTATCTATTTCTCTTTCTTTTCCTATAATACCATTGGTGAAAAAACTGGATCATTGTTTTACAGCTTCCCAGTCTGGACTGATTATACCTTCCTGGTATAGTTTAACATAAACATGTTCCTCCAGCCCAGTATTTTCTGTGAAGTTATAATTAGAAGGCTAAATGTTTCCACAAGTACTGTTACGTAGTTGGTGATCTGTTCTTTCATCAGGAGACACTACTCTCTGGTTGTGTCTTTTTTGTAATGTTAGCTTATCTCTTTAGGTTTTGACGTAATAAATTGATCTTCTCTAGGTCAAAACAGTTCTTTCTTATTTCTGGCCTTATTACTCTGAAAAGGACTTCATAGATCCTAGGTTGTATTAGTCTCCTTGCAAAAAAATACTCATGAAATTTTGTTTTTTTTCTTGTATTACCAGTTCTTACACTTAAAATTATTTGTTGCATGTCTTTTCCAATAGCCATAAACCACATGAGGGTGAGGACTGCGTCTTTATGCCAGGTACCTTCACCAGCCAGGGTAGTACTTGCTAAAAACACGAACATAATAAATGGTAGTTGGTTACAGATTAAAAAGTTGATTTTTTTTAACTTTTAAGTTCTTAACTTTTTTTTTAATTTAGGGAGGTACTAATTATAGTGAAAAGAAAAGAACATGGACTTTGGAATTGGTTATCCTGCTTTGTGACCTTGGAAATTGAAGTTTAGTTTATTCATCCAGAATTGGTGGACTGATCTTGCAGTTGCTTTGAGGATTTAATGAGTAGTGAATAAAAGACGTCTAGTAGTTTCTAGCACATAATAAAAAGCATACAATACATGTTCCTCTTTTTTTCCTGATTATTATTGGTTCTCTCATACCTACACATATCACACACACACACACATGCATACCACAATAGGCATGAGACTGGTTTTTTGTTCTAATGAAACCTCCTTAAAATCTTTAAGGCACTGATTCTTACATATCCTGCTGTTTATGTATAAATCTTTTCCCTGGAAAACACAAAGTGGTGGAAGGTCACATTGTGACTAATGTCATCCTTGTGAAAACGTAAAGTAGTATGCACATAACTTGGTATAGCACACTGTCATTTTGTGAAGTGGCTTTTGTTTTTTAATCTTGCAGTATGTTAATAACATGGTTTTGGAATAGATTGGAGATTTTATTTCTTACCAGCTTATTCTAAGTTAGAGATGAAAAATGTATATTATTATAAACTATATTTTTAATGAAATTGTCTTAGTATATCCTGTAAGTGTTGAATTTCTGTTAGTTAAGATTCTGTGAATTTAGAAGTATTATGATCACAAGGATTATTTTTAGAGCTGTTAATTTGATTCTTGTTGTAACTTTAAAGAATATGCTAAGTAAGATGCCGTGAATCAAAATTATGTACGGTTTTATCCTAACAGGTAGTTTTACTTTAGTTTCTTTTATTCCATTCTGGGTCATGGGCTTTTGTGATCCTTTTCACTAAAAATACTTTTTTGCAATCTTCTTCAGGATATATTTTTCCAGCTACCTATATGGATAAATTCTAATTCTGTTATAGCTTTTACATTATGAAATATTCAGTGCCTCTTTTAGTAAAATAAATACAAATAAATACATTATGAAAGTCTTTGAGTTTTCACATAAAACAATTTCTATAGGTGTTGTATTAAAATTAATTTTTAAAAAAGTTTTATCAAATTATTGAATTGGTCATAGTTAACTTTTGATTCTTGCAGTGTCTTTCCAAGTAATAGTCTCAATTTAGGAGTAAAATATCGTGATAAATAATATTTGGAGTTTTGAAAGCTTAAGGGATTGTACTTTGATGATAGATAGGGAGAAGTATGTTTTAGTAAAATTAATCTTATTAGTAATGTGTCATAGTCATAGGAATTGATGAAACAGAGGCAGGAGATGAAGTGTGCAATTATTACATTTGGTATTCACCTTTGGTAATAAAGGCGAATCTGAGATTTTGAAGACAACTTGTTAAGAGACATTATCAATAACTTTAGAGTTTCTTCTATAGGAGAACAGCTACCTGGGTCAAAGTGACATGCCTGGGATTGTGCATTTTGGGGGGAAAGATATGTTATTTCAGTGTAATAAGTTTCAGGTGACAGTAGGATTATCAAAGTGAACATGGGAATTTAAATGTAAACGTGAAGAATCAAGTCCTGTTAGCACTTGATTAAGGTCATTAGTAAAAGTTTAAATTAACAATCATTTTTTCTTCTTAAAGAAATTGATACTGGCTTTTTGTTTACTAGATCTGAACTGTTAAATTGTTTTTCTTTTTGTCTTAGTTCACAAAGATGTCCAAAACTAATGGCTTGTCAGAAGATTTGATATGGCACTGTAAAACACTGATCCAAGAAAGGGATGTAGTTATAAGGCTTATGAACAAATGTGAAGACATTTCTAATAAATTGACAAAACAAGTTACCATGCTCACTGGAAATGGAGGTGGATGGAACATAGACCAACCCTCCATTCTGAACCAAAGGTAATATTTATTGTACATATTTATTCATTATTTTATCTTAATTGTATAAAATTTCTGAATTTATTTCTGTATCATGTCTAGGGAACTTAATTGTGGAAGTGATGAAAACTAATGTTAAAGGAAAACCCAAGATTTTCTTTAATGGCACATAAGTGGTATATGAATTATTTATCATTGATTTTTTTTCTCCTCCCCACAATCAGGATATTTTATTTCATCCTTTCATAAACTAGAGAGAGGAAATGTCACGGTCTTTTACATCCTTTGTTTTCCTTGTCCGATGACAGATAATTTCATATATAATCACAGAAACCAAAAAGGTGGTTTTAGCTACCCCTTTAATTTGATACTTCAAAAAATCAGCTGTTTAATTGCATCAATGTAAAAATTTGTCTTAGCTCATATCATAAATATTAGCTTTTTAATCATTAATAAAATAAAATTATTAAAATATCCTGTATCTGCAATAAAATGTTTTAAATAATTTCAGAAGTCCAGATTTTTAAGTCTCTTTTCGGGGTAGAAACACATCAAAATGAAAAGGATACTTTCATTAAATAGATTACATAAGGAAAAATTATAAAAAGCATTTTTAAAAAGTATATTCCCTAAAACTGTTACTTTCAGTAAATACCTTTTCATAATTCTTGCAACGAATGGACACTAAACTATTTTCTTGAAAACATTGATTCAACAGCCAGTACATGTTAAAACAGAATTTAATTGTGAACACCCCTGTTTTGCATGGTATTGGGATATTGGCATGGGGGAGATTGTTCTGAACTTCTTTTAAAAGTTCATTTATTTTTAAGTAGTTTGAAGACTCAGAACTGTTCAGAATACTACCTTTTTTGTAAAAAGGTATAAACTTGTTTACTACGGTAGTATTTATAGTTTCAAAAACATGGAAACAATCTAAGTTCCAACAATCAGAAAATAGAATGAATTATGGTCTGTCCACACTATGCATTGTTATGCTACTTTTAAAACGAATTACATCTGTACAGAATATTTCCGATAGGTTTAATAAGATTAGCTCTAGGGTCTCAGTAAAATTCATTACCTTAGTTGGTGATTTTATTTACTTCTGATAGTTTTCTGAGTTCATGATCACAGCATATTTGCTGATCATTGGTTAATTAAAAATCAAGGTGTGGTTACTGGCCTTTAATAGTAAGCTACAATCTTTTCTGTGCCCTTCTAGGGTGCTATGGGATGGTGTAGGGAAACGTGATGCAGTTCCCACAAAGAAGCTCTTTTCTCTGTTGCATAGAAAGAACTATGGCCATGTCAGCAAATTCATCTCCTAAAAGTGTAGTTGGATCTGCTCCTTCTTGTTCTACAGCATTGGATATGGGGAGTTCTTCACTCTACAAGACTTACCCAGTTGAGTCTACTTTATCATAATTTGGATTTTAAAAAATCAAGTGCTTTATTGCATCACTTAAAAATTTTATCTCTCAAACCAACATTTACAAAGTCCTGTTACTTGTAAATAGTATGATCAGGTAATAAACTTTCCATTAGACTGAGGATTTTTAAATGAAATAATTAATAGATGAGAAAAGTTGGGATTTTTAAAGTGCTTATTGGATTTAGTCCAAAGTACAACTTCTAAAAACCTGTATATATAGTCTCTTTAGAGTTTATTTAGATGCACTTTTAGGGGGTGAAATTTGTTGTCTTGGTTTTTGTTTTTAGCCATGTTTAGAATTGGACAAGCAATTTTGTTATACTGGCCGGGCATCATGGCTGCTTAGTATATAGAAATTTAAAGTAGTTTCCTTGCCTCGGGAAAAAATTTATTAGCACAGAGGAAAATGTTAGACTATGCTGATAAGTTATCGTGCTTTCTCTTAACAAATTCTTTGTAGCAAAGTTTACTTTGAAGTAAAATGAATATTAACTGTTTATTTTCCTTTTACAAATTTATACAAATTAGAAGAAAAATTGCCTTTTAGAGATAATGGAAATATAGACATATAACTCCTCGTTAACATTATGATCTTTGCAGGGAAAAATAAAATTTCTCTTGTGTCTCAAAACCATTACATTCATTATCTTTATTTTAAAAATGTGAAAACTAAAATTACCTAAAGTTAAAATATATAATGAGAGTAAAGAGAGAAAACTTCATTTTGTATCCTGTTTTATTCCTACAAAGATGTACCCAACTCTCGAGCTTTACCAATTTATCTAAAACTTATCAGCTTTAAACTGTTTTAATTGAAAAGATTTTTCAGATGTTCAGTATAAAATATACGTAATCATGTATGTTCTGTCTTTTCTGGACTAAATCTAACAGGGTTCTTCTGATCTTGTTCTCCCTCAGTTTGACAGGATGATTCCCTGTCCTCTTCCTAAACAGTTGGCTATGAAACCATTTGACACTGGTCTGAATGCAAAGCAGTACTGCAGATGTGGTTTGACTAACTCCAAGTACTATGATACAAATATTTCAGAAGTTTGGATACTAGTATTAGCACAAGACAATGTTGTAGTATTTTCAGCAGCCATGTCACACTTAAGGGATGTAACTTTTGGTCAACTAGTATCCCTAATCTGTTTCATATGAATTATTTCAAACCAGTCTGTCTAGCTCTGTATTTCTGCATTTTAAACTCAAATTTAGCATGTCATATGTACTCCTGTTGTTTCTGTTTCAAGACTTTCTTACCTTTCAAAATTATTTCATTTCTTTTTGTAAGTTTCTCTGATCAGAGATTTAAACCCAATTTAATTTTCATTTAGAAAAGAAATCGTAGTAACTCTGGATGGACACACACACACACACACACACACACATACACACACACACACACACACCTTCTAATAAAACAAATAACTTCAAAGCAATGTTCTGCCTCATTTACTTTCATGATCTCAGAAAATTTTTAAATAATTTTTTCTTGGAGGTAAGAAAACTTTCAGTTTAAAGATATTTATAGTCCCCTATTGAGAAGAGAGTACTTAACTAATTCAGAATGCCTGGTCTGTAGTCCTTACTATTTGGGTAACCCTGGCAAATTATGCATTCTACCTATGCAGGCATGAAAATCTTAGAAAACTATAGAATATCAAAATAAATGAGGTATGATTAGATAGTACCTAAATATTAGAGCCTCCTAGAAAAAGATCACAGCTGCCCCATTTTAAAAATTAGTCATAACAAGTGAATTGGATTTAAAAGTCTTTGTCCAAACTACATTTTCATTGATCCTTTTATATTCAGAAAAGGGAATCTGATAGGCAGCACTATTGTGATACTTAGCAACAGAAAATTGCTTTTAATTTAGCTAAATCTAGCAGAGGAGCAAATACACATAGAGAAATACTTTAAAACAAAGATTTTAATATATCAAAGTTATTTAATGTCCTGATCAAAACAGCTACCAGAGCTGCATTTTGATTATGGATGAAATAATTTTATTTGGATGAAAAAATTATATGTAGTAGATGCTTCTCAAAATTTCCTCATTTCTTTTTATAAGTTTTATGTTTAGCGAAGAATTTTAATAGACTTGTTTCTCAACATGTGTTGGTAATGGAGAAATTCGGTAATTTTTCTGTGTTAAGAATATTTCTTGGCTCTTTGTGATTTACATTGGGATAGCATGTTGGCACTTGGATACATTTATAAGTGATGTAATACGCCTGTCTCATCAAGTTTCATCATTTTCATGGAATGTGAACCTTATGCATGTGGGGTGACTGAGACATTGTAAAGTACTCAAAAATAATAGAAAACTCAGTTTTGACCACAGAGTGAGTGGGTCAGAGAGAGAATTCTTTCATGTTTACTGTTTAGTGGTTAGGGGCTAACAGCTGGATCAGACCTAGGTTGGATGCTGGCTGTGCCACTGCACACATGGATTTAAATAGCTATGTGACCTTGGACAGGTTACTTCATTGAGTCCCAGGGAACTTCTCGCCTGTGAAATGGGAATAAGAATAGTATCTACTTTATAATGTAGATTAAATGAAGTAATAATGCATGTAAAGCCCATAGTGTAGTATCTCAAATATGATAAACATTTCAATACTAGCATTTATTGTCACCACTACTGTAGTAGAAAGAATTTATTTGTATCTGGAAGTTAAAATATCTTTGATAATATGTTGTATTATTATTTTTGTAGTGGCATCGAAATTATTTTGGCCAAGAAGGAAGACATTTTAAAAACTGAATAGTAAAGACTTCAGCAATACTGCTGATTTTTTCCTACCTATACTTTTAATTTTTTTCTAATGAGAAATGTTTTATAGATTGCCTACCCCGCAATTGAAACATAGATTCTGATTTTAAATGGCTATCATTCTACCCTACCTTTTTACTCCTGTTCTAATTAAGGTTTCTTGATTTCAGAATCTGACCCCTTAACCATTGATTACTGCCATAGCTATGTCCAGACCCCTCCCCTCCTTGTAGGCAGATAGAACATGTGTAACAGGAAATTAAAGGGTCAGGTTAAAAGCTGGGGAATGGGAGGCATGGCCTTGTCCTAGATTTGCATGTTAAATGGAGTGTTTGCTGTCCTTATGAGTGTGAGAATAGCTTACAAGTGAAATAGACTTCCTGAGTTAAAACTTTAGCCATACACTTTGTAGCTAAGCAACAGTCAAGCAAATTAGTAAGCCTCAGGTTTTTTCATGTTAAAATGATTATATCAGCTACCTTTATAGGATGTTGAAAGGTTAAACGAGGTGATATTTGAAAATATCTTTGTATACCTACATATAATAGATGTCATTAAATAACTGCTATTAGTTTTTAAACACTTGAACTTTTAGAAAACACTGTCGCTTTCATCCATTATAAACCCCCATATTTACCTTCTAAACAAGTTATTCTCAAGGGTTGTCTATTTACTAGGTTGCAAATTATATAAGATTTTTGACACTTGTCTGCTGCTTTCTACTTATTGATGTTTGTTGATGTCTCTCAAATTTACATTTCTACATAGTTCAAACATAAATACATACATGCTTCAGAATTATATGTACCACTGACATTAGAGGTGATTGGCATCCATTCAGAAAGTGTTTATTATTTATTAAATCAGCCTGGCAAAGTAGCAAATTATGCTTTCATTTTTGTCCTGTTTAAGTTCCATAATGTGTTAAAATTGAAATGAGTACAATACAATTTTCTAGTATAAATAATAGCTTAGTAATATGTTATAGTTAATACTCTGATCACTTTTGGAATTAAGTTAATTTGGTGGCATTACATTATGACCGAATATGGGAATTTTTTTTTTATCCTTATTACCAGAAGAAATAAATCAACAAATACAGAATAAAATTTGACAAGATGAAAAAAATATTATGTTTTGGGCTCATTTTCTTACGTGTAAATGTCTCATAACAGTAAGTTAAAAGGTAAGACTAGACCTAGGTATTTCAGTTTTGTGTGTATTGTAAACCTAAACCTCATGTCAGAAACTAGTAGTGAAAACTAATAGTATAAATCTTTAATAATTATTAACTCTCTCTTTATCAGTTTATCACTCAAGCCCTATCAGAAGGTTGGTTTGAATTGGTTGGCATTGGTACATAAACATGGACTTAATGGCATTTTGGCAGATGAAATGGTAAGTAGTACTCTATTTCTAGGATTTGTCATTAAAAGGCATCCTTGCTGTCATTTAAAAATGAAAATTTCCTTTGACTATGTAGTTTACTGCTCTCACCTCAGTATCTTTAACCCCTTTTACCCTTCCCAATTTTCTGTTTCCTTGTTTTAGCTCTAGCCTCTTCACTAGCCCCCAATACAAAGAGGTTTCTTGTCTATCTGATTATCAAATTAATAAGTATGTCTAATATATGCGTATATATATGTAAAATACTAAATGAGATTGTACTGTATTTGCTTTTCTGTAGCTGCCCTTAAAATTTCTCATAGATACCTCTTTGTCAGTAAATAAATTCACACATTTATCAGCAACATTGTCAACATCATTTTAGCCATTTTATTTGTATTAGATATCTCTCGAGTTTCTGTTCTTTTCCAAATCACATTTGCTTGAACTAAACTTGGGAAGTTTATTACAGCCAATAGTTCAGATATTGTCACATAGAAACTTGACATTTAACCTTACCTACCTTCTTACAGCTATACTTTTTTTAAAAAGTGTTTATTAAAAATGAATCATGTTCAGTGGAGAAAATGTTAATTGAATACATACATGTTACATTGTTTATTAGATTTCCAAAATAAAAATTAACAGTGACAGTGATTTCTGTTCTCTGGTTAGCGTCTAGTAATCTTTAGTACTATGACTATTTCCATACATCATATTACCATTAAAGCAAAGATGCTCTTTGTCTGATAGAAAAGTGAAGAATATATACAAGATTTCTGAATAGTTACAGAAATTAGATACAGAATGTAGAACATTACACTTGTAGGAAAACTAGACTTGGGAATCAAATTTGGGTTTTGTGTCCCAATTTTGTTTTTCATGGGCTGTTTGCTCCTTACCAAATAACCTAATCTCTCAGAGCCAATATTAACACAATGTAGGTAATTTCTATATTGAGATTATATTTGGTATCAAATGAGGTATATTATGTGAAATTTTCTGTAACCTATAAAGGACAATATTTATGATAAGTTAATGTCTTAGTCTGCTAAGTTTGCTATAACAGTATCAAAGACTGGGTGGCTTTAAGAACAAATTAATCTCTGGAAGTTCTGGAAGCTAAATGTCTAAGATCAAGGTGTTGGCAAGATTGATTTTCTCCTGAGGCCACTCTGAAATTTGTAGATGGCCACCTTTTTGCTGTGTGTCTTCACATGGCTTTTTCTCTTGTGTGCATACATCCTTAGTGTTTCTCTTCTTTTAAGATGAGGATTGGGTCCCTACCCTTGTGGTCTCATTTAACCTTAATTACCTCCTTAAAGACCCTATCTTGGAAATAGTCACATTGGGAGTTGGGGTTTTAACACATGAATTTGGGAGGGAGGATTCAGTTCTTAACAGATGGTAATATTTAGCTCCCCTGAGGAGCTAAACCTCCTCAGTAACCTTAAAACAAAACAGAACAAAAACTCACTTTATTGATGTATAATTTACTTGCAGTAAAATGCACAAATGTTCAGTCTAGTGACTTTTTACATATATGATCACCCATGTGACCTCCTCCCAGATCAACATTTTCATCATCCCAGAAAGTTCCCTCATGCTTTTTTTCAATCATTACCACTACCATTTTGATACCTATGACCATGATAATTTTTTCTGAATTTGAACTTTATATAAATAGAACATTGAGTATTACTGTTTGTTTCTGCATTTTTTGATGCAACGCCATTACTGAGATTCATCTGTGTTTTTATATGTATTAGTAGGTTTGTTGGGGTTTTTTGCCATTTAGTAGTCCATGGTATAAATATGTTGCAACTTGTTTAGCCATTCTCCTGTTGATGAAAATTTAGGTTAGTTCCAGGTTTTGGCTGTTACAATAAAACTGTAAACATTCTTACTGAAGTCTTTTTGTGGACATATGCTCTCATATCTCTTGAATATATTCTTAAGAGTGGAATTGTCTAGTAATAGTATAGGCTTATGTTCACCTCCAGTTAGTCATTGGAACATCGACCTCAATCCATGCATTATGTATTAAATATTGCTTTATATAAACAGTTACCAAAATTACATCCTTTACGTGCAAGGCAAAGGTCTTTGTATATTAATGTATGTCACATTAATTAACAGTTATTATACATTTTGCTCATTAAACTAAGTTGAAGTTTCATTTGGAGATTTGCTTTATCTGCCATTGAAAAATGAAAACATAGTGGCAATTCTTATAAAAGTTGCATGTGGGGAATCAAATAAAACTGGAAATATTTTCTTTTCCTTTTGTATTTCTTAATATTTGGGGGTTTTTGTTTGTTTGTTTTTACATTTCATATATTGTGTTTTGAACTTTTATTTTTAGGGCCTAGGAAAAACTATTCAAGCCATTGCATTCCTGGCATACCTGTATCAGGAGAGTAATAAAGGTCCTCATTTGATTGTTGTTCCAGCATCAACTATAGGTATGTGATACTGTGGACAACCATACTTGACTGTATACTATTTTACATAGGGAGGAGAAAAGCTGTGTGTGTGTGATTTCTTAGTATGTATGTGACTGTTCTAGAAGTCTTTTTTAAAGAAAATAACTCAGATATGTCAATTATTATAGATCAAGAACCGTTTGATAAGATTGTTTTGTTTTCTTGTAAATTGTTTTAATGAGTAACTGAAAGAAACTAAGTTCGTTTAAATTTATAATTAGACATTTACTGAGTCAAAGTATGCACTTTATCCCCACTCAAATTACTATCTCATTCTCGTTCAGTTCATTGGATGTTGAATAGAGTATGAGAATGTATGTATGTATGAATGTAACCCAAAAAAAATGTCTCTTTAAATTAGCAATTAGTAGTCATCTATAATATAAAAAATGGTTCTCTGCCTTTTATTTTGATGCTACCTCAAGACCTCGAAATCGTAGTAATCATCAGGAGTAAAATTGTGAACGGTCTGTGATTTTTAAAATCACCTTGTATTATTTTATAAAAATAATTTTTGGGCAAAACTTGTTAAACTTTATAAAGTGTTCATTTTACTGCATACAGATACCTTGTTTTAGCAGATACAAGTTAATATCTCTTTTGTTTCATAGATAACTGGTTAAGGGAAGTTAATTTATGGTGCCCCACTTTAAAGGTGCTCTGTTACTATGGTAAGAATATGTCCTTTTGCTTTTAACTTTGGAAATTTCTTTAGAGTCCTAACATGTACAAATAAGTACAATAAGTAAAATCAATAAGTATATATTACTTTTAAATTCTAGGTTCTCAAGAAGAACGTAAACAGATAAGATATAACATTCATAGTAAATATGAAGAATACAATGTAATTGTGACCACGTAAGTATTGAGAAAAAAAATTTTGGGGGAAGAAGTTTTGTGCAGCCCTCGAAGTTTTAAAAAAGATTTTAAAAATATTATTAGTACTATAAAGGAAAGTATGCTAAGAACTGTGCAACTAAAGTAATGGAAGAACTTACGATGAGGATTCAGGCATTTTTCAGTTTGGTGTATAACACCAAGATAGCAGTTTTTTGCTAGTACCTCAGGTGACTCACTGACAGTGATTATAAAAAGGTTATGTCCACTATCATAACATTCTTCAGTTAAAGTAACATTTGAATTCATACAACTCAATAACAAAGAAAGAATCAAAAGTGGGCAGAGAACATGAAAAGACATTTCTCTGAAGAAGACACACAGATGGCCAACAGACATATGAAAAGAAGCTCAACATCACTAATCATCAGAGAAATGCAAACTAAAACCACAATGATATACCACTTCACACCAGTCAGAATGGCTGTTATCAAAAAATCAACAAATAACATGTTTGGCGAGGATGTGGAGAAAAAGAGACCCTCAGAACTGCAAATTGGTGCAGCTCCTATGAAAAATAGTATGGAGATACCTCAAAAAAACTGAAAGATCTATTCTGTGACTCATAAATTCCACTTCTGGGTATTTATCCAAAGAAAAAACATTTAATACAAAAAGATGTACACCTATGTTCATCGTAGCATTGTTTACAATAGCCAAGATATGGACGCAACCTAGGTGTCTATTGATAAGTAAATGGATAAAAAAAATGTGGTTTACATGTACAATGGAATATTATGCAGTAATATTAAATAATGAAATCCTGCCATTTGCAACAACATGTATGGACTTAAAGGATCCTATTTATTTCACTATGCTAAGTGAAATCAGAGAAACATAAATACCATATGGTTTCACTTATATGTGGAATCTGAAAAAAGAAACAAAAGCAGACTCAAACAGTCCAAAGGGGTAGGGGGATGGGTTAAAAAGGGTGAAGGAAGATATAAATAATAATGTGATAAGTTTGCATGGTGACAGTTGATTACTAGAATTAGTTAATCACATTGTTAGGTATAAAAATGTTGAATCACTGTTGTACACCTGAAACTAATATAACTAATACAGTATTATATACCAACTATTCTTAAATAGTTTCCTTTAAAAAAAAAAAAGGCATTTTTAAAAGTAATTATAAAGTAACATTTAAAGTATTCCATCAAGATGGTTTTTAATATTTCTAACTTATAAATAAGAATAGTAAATACATGAAATATCACTCTCTAAAAAATTAAAGTTAGAATAGAAATTGGGATGGAAAATAGAACTGAATAACTTAATCATTACTTAGTAGCTATTTGACATAAATATCTATCAGAGAACTTAATTCCCTCATGTTGGGTTTATTATATAGGTTATTTCAAGTTTCATATTAACTGTCAGTATTTGATTATTATTTCTCTCCACCACTTCTGTAGGAGGCCATGATTAAAAGAATGCATTCAAAATTCTTAATAAAATGTACTCCATTTGTATATATAGTGTTGTACTACTAGCCACTCTTAACTGTTAATTCTTAGATTTCTTCTACTAATTTAATACAGTAGTGTTATGTTCTCTACAGAAACATCTTAGCTTAATGTTCTTTTTTTTGTTATTTCTTAAAATATAACAGTTCCTGAAGCAAAGAGTATACCAAGTGCAGATTACATAAATTGTAGTAAAGTTGGCCTCTTTTTAGGTGTGTAGAAGTTGATTACATTATAACATTTAAATTTTCTTTTAACTACACATGGCAGCTTTCATAACTTGGTTACATGTACATCATTAATTATTAGATACAAGTACATCAGTATTTATTTGAGTACTAACTGTGTCTTAGTGGTATCTTTTACATACTGGCTATTAAAAATGTATAAATAAAAATAAGTTTACAAAGCATTAAATATGACTAGCGCCCAGGCCCTTAAAGGTATAACTTCAGAAATTTTCTATTCTTTTCTTTTTTTTTTTTGGTGACAGGTATAATTGTGCAATCAGCAGTTCTGATGATCGCAGTCTCTTTCGGCGACTAAAACTTAATTACGCAATTTTCGATGAGGGCCATATGCTGAAGAATATGGGCTCCATTCGCTACCAGCACCTTATGACAATTAATGTAAGAGAGTGTTTTGTGAATGTTTCTAATTATAAAATTTTAAATTATATATTTCAATGTATATAGTATTTTATATCAGGGTCTGCAAACTTTTTCTGTAACGGGCCAAATAGGAACTATTTCATACTTTGTGAGCCATTTGGCCTCTTTTACTTGATCTTTGCTATTTTCTGTAACCCATTAAAGATGAAAAAGTGATTTGTAGTTCATGAACCTCATTTACTCTCCCCTGTCCTGTATGAAAAACTGTATGAATATCAAATTTAATCTACTTTCATTACCTCATAAAAGTAATCTGAGGATGTAAGTTACCTACTTATAAAATGAAACCATTAGTTTTATTCATTCTACCTTAAAGCACAATAGATGATAATTTTTCTAAATTGCTAATCTTCGATCACAGTGTCGCATTATTAATAATGGTTTTAAATTTTTTCTCTTCCACTGAGGAGGGTAGACAAAGAAGGGTGTGACTCTAATTTTTTTTTTAAAGTAATTTTAACTTTACTTTCATTCACAGGCAAATAACCGTTTGCTGCTCACAGGCACGCCTGTACAGAATAATCTGTTAGAACTCATGTCACTGTTGAATTTTGTTATGCCACACATGTTTAGTAGTAGCACCAGTGAAATACGAAGAATGTTTTCTTCTAAGACAGTAAGCATAAATGTACATTTTTTCCCAAATGTTACTTTGTGTTTTACCTGGGTCATTTTTCTATTTTGTCTTTTTCTTGTTTTCATGGTGCATACACACTATGAAATAAATTTTAGCAGTTGATAGATGAATTAGGTAGCCAGCCAGAATACAACGGGAAATGAATTAGACTTCCGAAATTACTGTCTAAAAGTTCTGGTCTTTAAAATATCTTAATTTTCTGAAGAGTGGCAATTTTAAATCAGTGGAAAGCTGAGATATGTAATATGTAAGGAAAATCTCTGATCATTGTGTCTTTATTAAAATTAGGTAAATCAGTAGCATTTATTTATAGGTAAACTGTAGAACTGGGCAAAAGTTGAATATCCTATACTGAACATATGCTTTGAAATAAAAGTTCATAAATACAAAAGTACTTTCTAAAAGTTACAGTAAAGAATTCCTATTTAGAAGAAAATCTTATTTTCTCCCTGTTGCTTAGAAAAAGCACAGTATACTCTTCAAGAACTCCCATATTTTCTAGTACAGCAGCATTTATATAGATTCTTAACTTTCTCCCATATCGCATATAGTTTGTGATATTCTTCCACTGCAAATTAACTGCCCTTTAAACTTTTACTAATGTATTCTTTCCCACTTGTTGTCCTAGCAGATCAGAGAATATAGAGGTCTCCTTCACATTTTAGAATAAAATTCTGCTTCTTTAATTCTCTAAAATGAACAGGTTTTAGATAGAACTGTCCTCATCTTTGGAGGGTGGGGAGTGGTGGAAACTGAACTTTATTCAGTGCAAACAGCCCAAGTGTGATACAGCATAGCTGTGAAAACAGCGTGGTTGTGGAACAGCTCAGTAGTTACAGCTCAGTTATGAAGCAGCATAGCATGGCTGCGAGGTGCCCTGGGACGAGGCTCATGTCTGGCTGGACACCTCTGCTCTGGTCGGCCCACTCCAGTGGGATGTCATCAGTGGAGTGTCATCAGTGTTTCAGTTTCAGCTCCAGCCCAGGGGAATACAGTTCTGTCTTTGGTGAAAAGGAAATGTGCTCCAGCACTATCCCCATTTTTTAGACCACATGATTTGTATAACCTGTACTAGCTTTCTTTCAGGGCTGTTTTCCACAAATAAATATAAATTCTCTTCCCCTTTTCCTCTCCTCCCTCCCCTCTTCCTCTCTCTCTCATCCCCCTTACCTCTTCTCCCATGCCCCTTTTCTCTGTCTCTCTTTCTCATACATACTTTTCCATGAGAGTTCTGTAGGTAATCAGTAATGACTCATCAGTTAATGACTTCTGAAAACTAACTTAGTACAGTTCAATTTTATTACCTCAGCAGAATACATGATTACATCTTATGAAACCTGAAAGTACATATGGAGCTCTAAGAAGTAATTATAGCCCAGAATTCCATTGTGAAGTTCTAGCTAGAATGAATTGAGTTTCTGTGGAGGATAACTCATATTATAGTGAGGGAGATTTTCGTGTTGTATAATATTGTTGTGATCATTTAAATGAATAATTTCTAAAACGATGTTTCTATTTTACTTAGAAATCAGCAGATGAGCAAAGTATATATGAAAAGGAGAGAATAGCACACGCAAAACAAATTATAAAACCATTTATTCTCAGAAGAGTAAAAGATGAGGTAACTTATGTGCATTTTTTCATTATGATTGTTTTTTGAAAAATCTATTTTCCTCTTTGTTTGAATGATTTACTTAAACTGTTTTCCTTTCTCAGGTTCTCAAGCAGCTGCCCCCTAAGAAAGATCAAATTGAGTTGTGTACAATGTCAGAGGAACAGGAACAACTCTATTTGGGTCTTTTCAACAGATTGAAAAAATCTATCAATAACTTGGGTATAATCTGATTTTCACAATATTATATGAAAAATAATCCTGTATTGGGGCTGCATTTTGTTTAGTCATATTATAGTGGGATTTACTTTTAAAAAATTAGTCAGAATTTGAAGAAATAATTTTAAAACTCTTTGTTTGCATAAAGATATATTTCAACAAACAATTATCAGGTTTTATTTTTTTTTAATATGTACTCTTTGGATCACAGAAAAAAACACAGAAATGTGCAATGTCATGATGCAATTGAGAAAAATGGCCAATCATCCTTTATTACATCGCCAATATTACACAGCTGAAAAACTCAAGGAAATGTCTCAGCTTATGCTAAAGGTAAGGATTTCAGCTTGTGCTAACACTATGCTTTATTAACACTATTAAACATGAGATTAAACATGAGGCTAGAATTCAGACCATCGAACCTAATGAGCATATTAACCTTTCAACCACATATTTAAGGAAAACATTTTTAAGACAGATTTCAAGATAATTTTGCAACTATGGCCTTGGGGCCAATCAGTGTCTATTTTTATAAATAAAGTTTTATTCTAATACAGCCATACCCTTTTTGTCTCCATATTGTCTGAGACTGCTGTCTTAAAACAAGGGCAGAGTTGAATGGTTGCAAAACATCCCATTTCGCCTACAGAGCCTAAAATATTTACTATCTGGCCCTTTACAAAAAAAAAAAAAAAGTTACCAACTCTCACTCTAGACCTCATAATATACTTCTTTATTTGTTTATTTCTACCAAAAAATTCCTCAGATTTTATGACTTGGGTAGTGAGTCGTTTTTCTCCAATTATTTTCTTCATTTTATTTCTTCCTGTTGTACTTTGTCTATAGTTTTAGCCATTATTCTTTATTTTTGCCTCATTCTCTCTTAGCACCTACCCTTATTTCTCCTTATAGGTCTTTGTGTTGAATGAACCACTTGTTTTAAAAAAATTTTTTAATATTATTTAAAACTTATAGAAAATTTCAAACTTGTAAATGTAGAGAGAATTGTGTAATGACATTCTCTGCACATATAACCTTCATACATTTTCTACAGTTATCTGGAATGACACCACTCCTTGTTTCTTATTTATTTGTTTATTTAAGTAGAGCTGGTATTTAGTGTTGTATTTGTTTCAGGTGTACAATAGAGTGATTTGACATTTTTAAACATTGCAATGTGATCACCCCACTAATTCTAATAACCTGTTACTATGCAAACTTATCACATTATTATTGACTATATTCACCTTCACCTTTTTTACCCATCTCCCTATCTCCCTCCCCTCTGTCAGCTATCCCTTTGGTCTCTGTTTCTGTGAGTCTGTTTTTGTTTTGTTTGTTCCTTTGTTTTATTTTTTTAGGTTCCAAATATCAGTGAAACAATATGATATTTGTCTTTCTCTGTTTGATTTATTTCACTTAGCATAATACCCTCTAGGTCCATCCATGTTGTTGCAAATGGCAAGCTTTTATTCATTTTATTGCTATGTAATATTCCATTGCACATATGTACCATATCTTCTTAATTTATTCATCTGTTGAGGATATTCAGGTTGCTCCCTATCTTGGCTATTATAAATAATGCTGCAGCGAACATAGAGGTGCATTTATCTTTTCGAATTGGTGTTTTCATTTTCTTTGGAATATACCCAGAAGTGGAATTACTGGGTTTTATGGCAGTTCTATTTTTAGTTTTTCGAGGCATCTCCATCCATTGGCTATTTGCAGTCCCATTAACAGTACACAGGATAACACTACTCTTGTTCCATCTAGATCCCTCCTCAGGATTATTTTGAACTAAATTCCCCACATTATTTCATCTGTACATATTTTAATATGTTAACTCTAAAATGTAAGTACTTTTCTCCCTTTATTTTACCTAAATGAATATAAATTTTCTTTGCTAAATCTTTCACACTAAATGTTCTATGATTTAGATATTTTATCAGATGTGAACAATTTTATTAGATTGTTCTGATCATATTATAAATTATCTTCATTTTGAAGTGTGTGTATTGTTTTCTCTTGTTTTGCTTTGAGGAACCTACACATTGTGAAGCTAACCCTGACCTGATCTTTGAAGATATGGAGGTTATGACAGACTTTGAATTACATGTACTTTGTAAACAATATCGACACATTAATAACTTCCAGTTAGACATGGACTTGATTTTAGATTCTGGAAAATTCCGAGCTTTAGGACGCATCTTGTCTGAATTGAAACAGAAGGTATTAAAGAAGAATGTCACTCCTTTTATATTTTCCCAATAAGTTAAACTTCTTTAAAACAGTTCTGGCATGATTTAACTTTCTTAAAGTTTTAATCTATATTTTAATCTATTCTTTATTCTTGTAGAAACTAGTGTTTTGAAACTAGCAATTTTTGGATATGTAGTAATGTCCCCTTAGCTGCTCTTTCATTTTCCTTGGTTTTAGTTACCGACAGTCAAATGTGATCCTAAAATATTAAATGGAAAATTCCGGAAATAAGCAACTCTCAGTTTGATGATGAAATCTTGTGCTTTCCCATCCCCGTCCTGAATCACTGCTTTGTCCATATCTACATTGTATACACTATCTGCCCATTAGTCATTTAGTAGCCCTCTCAGTTATTAGATTGACTGTCACGATATCACAGTGCTTGTGTTCAGGTAACCCTTATTTTACTTATTAATGGCCACATTGTTCAGGAGTGGTGATGTTGGCAATTTGGACATGGCAAAGAGAAGCCGTAAAGTGCTGCCTTTAAGTGAAAAAGTACATATGTGTAGGGGAAAAAAAGCAAAGTATGTATATATAAGGTTCAGTATTATGTTTTCAGGCATCCACTGGGGGTCTTGGAATGTATCCCCCATGGATAAGGGGAATCCACTGTATTTGAGCATATATTTTCCTGATTACTTTTCCTCTGTCAAGCCTCAAAAAGAAAAACAGAAATTAGTAGAATACATCTATATTGATGTTTTTAAAAAATCTTGTCATTATTTCATAGGTGACAATCTGTATGATTGCTTCAGAGTTAGTATTTTGAAGTTACTATGTTAAATGGTTATTTAATCCTACAATTTATGTGTGAAATAGCTTAAATTTATAAGATCACAATCCAAGTAGTAGTATCCATGAACTGTCCTTAAAAATCAAAACTGAGAATTAAATTTTAGATCTGAAGTTTAGAAATTAAGGTAATTTACGTGTAATCTAAAATGAGAATTTTACCTTAGTTATGATTGCTTGATTTTTATTAAAGAAGCAGTTGATCATTAGATACTTATAATTTTACTTTCCATGTGTCTAATCCATATATGTATTTTCACAGGGTGATAGAGTTGTGTTATTTAGCCAGTTTACCATGATGCTGGATATTTTAGAGGTTCTCTTAAAACATCATCAGCATAGGTACCTCAGATTAGATGGAAAAACTCAGATTTCTGAAAGGTTGGTATACTTTAGTTTCAAAAACTCTCTCTATCCTCAAATAAGAGTAAATGTTTGAATTTTAAATATCTAGAGCATTTGATAGAATTGTTTTGCTTTGAGTCTTATGCATGGTTACTTCAAATTATTACTTTAAGATGCGGAGCATTTTCTGAATATCATATAAATATATTTTGAAACAGGTATTATGTACTTATCAGTATTTTTCCTTTTAAAATCATTCAAAATCTAAAGCACTTTATCTTTAAACTGAGATTGTTTTAAAATCTTGGGCTTCTCGTATTCTAAATGTAATTAAGTTTGGCTGTTTAATTTTTTAATTCCCAAAGAACAAAAAAGTTGTCTTAAAAAAATAAGAATGCTTTTTCTAGTGTGTTCAAACTGTTATATCATTTGGGGTTTATTTTTTGTTTTTTTTTTTTTTTATTGACTAGAGTGAATTTTTTCCCTTGTATTACAGTAAGGTAGAAGTCATGCAAAAAGAGATTACAGAGATACAGTTTGATTTCAAGATCTTTAAGTTCACAGGTATATTGACTACCAGTAGCAGCTGACAGACTTCTGAGATTAAAGGTTGAAAAGACATATGCAGAATTTAGATGAGCCAGAAGTCATTAAACAGTGGACAAAGTAATCCTTTAGGAGTTAATCAAATCTGAATAGTTGAATAAAGTAAGACTTAGAGAGGTAAATGGTATAGAAAAGAAGTTGGTGAATTGGGATGGTCTTTCAATAAAATAGCTGCAGGTAAAGTAACTGTAATACAAAGAGCATATATTTACATCTCCAAGTTTATGTTTCATGTCATATGATTGTTTTCAGTTTTAATTATATACCTTTTAGTAAGATTTAACCCAACATATTTATCTTACAGGATTCATCTAATTGATGAGTTTAATACCGATATGGATATCTTTGTGTTCCTGCTGTCAACGAAAGCTGGTGGCTTAGGAATAAACCTGACTTCAGCGAATGTTGTTATACTTCACGATATTGACTGTAATCCTTACAATGACAAACAAGCAGAGGATAGATGCCATAGAGTAGGCCAGACTAAGTAAGTGTTTTCAGTTGAAATTTATTTTTAATTAAAGACAAGTTAATTTGTATAGAATATTAGAATATAGTCTATCGGATGTCCTGCCTTTTAATATTTTTACCAAAGTATGGCTGCTGATGTATTTCATACCAGCACCATTGAATATGAATGTCACTATGTAACCTATTCATTTTCTAGTAATTAAAACAAAATAACCTCCCACCTCCATCCCAAATAATTCTGCAGCTAACGAAAAGGAAGTATTATCCATGATCCAACCCATTTGAAAAAGATTAATAATTAAAAAGTCTTGCTTGCTGAACCATTTGAGAGCCAAATAGACTTGGTAATATACATACTATTGCTATCCTGTTACCTTTTAAGAAATAATTTTAGTTGTAGATATTTTAGGTGAAGGTTAATTTTGACATTGGTCACAGGACCGTATAGAGGTGAAAAAAAAACCTACAATGCAACTCTGCTTTCACATGTAAGCAGCCAACAATGTTTTCTTTGTGGAGCATTTAACAGTATTTCCAAGGGACATTATTTATTCCTTTATGAACCAAACATTTATCAGTACCTGTTGTGGGACTAAAACTTTAATCTTTGTACTTTACCACACTTATATTTTGTACTGAATTATTTCTTTGAACCGGATAGGCAAAGCATGTTTATTTTAAAAATAGAATATCTATCTGAATCTAGAACTGTTTTGTTTTTTTTGTTTGTTTGTTTGTTTTAGGCGAGGCATCCCTTGGTTGACCTCACAGATTGCAAGGACCTTGCCAGCTTACAATCCCTTATTTTTTATTTTTTACATCTACAGCACCTGATCTTCCTAGGTGGTCTCCCATCCAAGTACTAACCAAGCCCGACCCTGCTTAGCTTCTGAGATCAGACGGGATCGGGCTTGTTCAGAGTGGCATGGCCGTAGTATAACTATTTGTTGTAATATCGTTTTACCAGTAATTTTTCAAGTACAGGTATCTTTCTTCTCTTAGATCAATTAAGAAAGGAATTTTAAAAGTGACATGCTCAAAATATCAATCTTAGGTAGTTTGAACAAAAGGAGAATTTAAATTTATAGATATATTTTTAATAAAATTTTCAAATTTTTATTGAGCTCTGAGATGATTTATATTGTTCATATGTATCCAAATAATTTTGTATTTAGTAACTAATGGACATATCTTTTATTTTTTTAGAGAAGTATTAGTTATAAAATTAATAAGCCAAGGGACAATTGAAGAATCCATGCTAAAAATTAACCAACAGAAATTGAAACTAGAACAAGATATGACCACAGTAGATGAAGGTAAGTTATTTATAAACAGAAATTTCAATATTTATTCACATGAAAAGGCATTAAATTAGCAGTAGCAAAGGGATAACAAAGATGGTCTGAGCTCTTAACTGGCATACAGTTTAGGGATGGCATGGGAGAAGGTAAGCATATACATTTCAGAAGTGCTACAGTGACTAAGATCATTTTGCCAGAATTTATGTAAACACTTTGATTTTGGAAAATTCTGCGATTCCATCTCTTATCTCTGACACCAAAACATTCCAGACATAAAAATTAAAATTGGGTCTATAATTTTATCTACAATTTTATGGTTTACCTACTACAAAAGTAATATTTATGAGTCAAAAGATTTAAAATAGATGGCATAACATTAACTTATTAAGAACTCTAACATTTACATTAATTTCATTTGACTAACATATTTATTGTACTAGAATACAATATATTGAAGTTTTTAAGATTTAATAATTTCACATTGAAGTAGTTGGGTCTAGAAAAAACTCAAGGGAACTCTCCACTCCACCTTTTTGAAAAGAATTTTAAAGTTTTATAAGTTAAAAAAATTTAAGCATATATATATTTGAAAATATATGCATTCACATAGTTCAATTTTCAAAAGATACAAAAAGGCAAATGAAAGCCTCTTGATCTCACTCTGTCACCCAGCTTTCCCATAGAGGTGACACATGGCCTTTTTTTTTCTTAGTGCTCTACCAGTTATTTTATGTAGATAGCAGTAGGGTATCTTTTACAGACCAGTTATCATGCAGTCTTCTCCACTTGCCTATTTGATGTTAAATTTAATTGAAAATAAGCAATTTTATCATTGTTCTAATGAATAAGGATATTCCTAATACTGATACTAGTTCATTTCAATTCAGCCGACTTCCATTGAATATTTACTATGTTTCAGTATTTTGTTAGGCATTCCATACTATAAAGAGATCAGTACATTTTAATCTGTCTTCAGAGAAAGAGAGAGAGAGAGATGATGATGATGACATTATTATATATTCTTCCTATATAGCATTTGTTTTAGGGTGCTGTGCTAACTAGGGACGACGGGCATTAGAGGAAGTTTAACTGAGTAAGAAACACCTGAGTTAGACTTTTAAGGGTGAAGATGAGTAGGATAATCATAACTTAAGCAATTAACAGCTCGGCTTTGTGTGGAGAGGGCAACTTGTCAACTTCACATTATCCAGCAGACGTGAAAGAGTGAACACTGCAGATTTTACTGGGCAGTGTTTTTTTCCTGATTATTTTATTAGGGTATCTTTTTAAATTTGGTAAAGCAATCAAAAACCTAGGTTAAATTCTTTTAGCAGTGCTAGCAAATATCCAGATATATAGATTTTATCCTAATAGTAAGTCTTTAAATAGAACATTCATAGTTAATTGGAGCCGTTTGTCCGACTTCCGACTGTCTTTAATTTATCTTTATAAATGAGAGGTCGTTTCTCATGGGCTAGTTTATTTCCCCAAAACAATGTTCTTCACTCTTGTGAGGTAAGGGTGGTGGGAGAGGTAATATAAGCCTACTGACTACATTCTCAGAGCTGAGGGGAATCAGGGTGGCAGGGGGATTGTTATCATATTTAAATAGTTAATTTTCCTGTTCCCACTACAGCTTCACAGTCCTCTGTTTAATCACCACACCCTGTGTTCCTTTAATTCAAATTTTGCAATGAGTAAACCTTCTCTTGTACATCTGGGGTACATGACTGGCAGGCTTTACTGTTGGGCAGGCTTTAAGTGTCTACCGCTGTGCTCTGTGTTTAGCTCCATATGTTCCGCACCTTTCAGAAGCACCCTTACCTCCGTGTCCTAAGCTTTAGCAGGGAAGGGAATTCTGAGCATGAAGTATAGGAATTTCCCACTTACCTGCACTTTAGAAAATTGCTAAAGTCAGTTTTCATTTTTCTGTCTGTTTTTCATCTTCCAAAATTTATTGACTGTTCTCTCTCCGCTGTTGTCTTTTTCTTCTGTCCTTTCTCTTTTGTTTAATGCCCTCCACTTTTTTCCCCATGGCATTTTAATAGTATTTCAGATAAGAACACTGGTGATGGGTGTGTTCAATCACTTGTAATCATATTTCATGTAAATTATTTGTACTTATATAAATTTGTTTGGTCTGAAAATTTACCTGTTATTTTCATATCCAGTGTGTCTGTTAAAATAGCAACTTATTTAAATTTGACAGTTACTTGATGAGAGTACTTGTATATGCTTCTTTTCATTTCTCATGGTGAGGTCCTTTTCCTCTGTAAACAAAAGGTATATTTGTAATAGAGCCTGTAAGTGTTTTATGTTATATGTATGCCCCCATTTCCATGGAACTATGAAAGATTAAAGACCATAATTTTTCTCAGATGTTTGTCAGATTTTTGTGTTTCTAGAACTTTCCATAATATTATTATAACATCCGAGAAAATTAACAGTAATTTCAAATATTATCATTCATTGTCCACACCTGGATTTTTTCCGATCATCTCACTACTTTGTAGTTTTTTGTAAAAAAACAAAAACAGGACCCAATTAAAGTTCACACACTGCATTTTATTGTTATTATTTTAGTATTTTTAAATTTAGAAGAGTCTCCCCACCCTTTTCCTTCTTTTGTCCTCTCCCTGCATTCCTAGTAATATCGAATTTTGGGGAGTCTTATAGATTTGTATTCTTGTTGTCATCTTGTATTATGGATTTGTCCAATTATTTATGATGTCAGTTAATTTAGGACAAGTGTCAGTTTAGACTTCATGGGCTATTTCCAGATCTCAGACAAGCTTGGAGGCAAGGGTATCAGTGAATTCCCTGAGAGTTTGTGTTCTTGTGCATATGATTTTTACTGAAAGAAGAGTAGATAAAAGTACTCTCATAATTTTAGATTATAACTGGATAGATGGTGAGAGAGAGAAGTGATGAGTTTTGCTACATTTTAGCCACATGTAATTTACAAAATTAATCATAGCTACAAATCATAGCTATATGTACAAATATTTATGAATTGCCAACTCTGCCATTGTCATTGTATACTGATAAATCAGTTCATCTAAAAACAATCTGATTAACCAAATTTAATCAAAGGTGAGTAGATTCTATGCCATCTTGACATAGAATGTTTTCACATCTTAGAAAATCCTCAATAATTCCTGGATAAGCATCTAAAGACTGGGTTCTCATTTAATTGAAACATGAGGCAAACATTGGGAAAAGGTAACTTACAGCAGGTACTATAATCCTCAACTTGTATGTTATACTCAAAATTTTGTTTCTATGTCAGTTAAATCTGAGTCAGTGATTATATCTTTGGACTGGAAATCAGAATGTGGATGGACTGATTTATGTTTGGTTAGGACTTAGGAATTTTGTGGTCTTTGTTTTTTCACTGTTCAGTTTGTTACATAAATGTTTTTATTTCACAAACTTGAGTAAATACTTTGTGGATATTAATAGGATATGATCCAAATTATATGTGTTTCTTTATATATCTCTATATCAAATCAGAAACATACCCTATAGATTGCTGTGCAGTTCAGTATGAACATGAACAGAGAAAGTAGCCATAATATACATATGGATTTAGAAAGGTTTCTAACAGGGAGTGACACTGAAGCAAACTGTGCCTTGGAAGATGATTAGGAATTCCCCAAAGGTAGAGAAAATTGAAGAGAGAGAATATAGTTCATAAAGAATTTTTACTAAACTTAATGCCGCTTTCTGACCTGCAGGTGATGAAGGAAGCATGCCCGCAGATATAGCCACGTTACTAAAAACGTCAATGGGCCTGTGAAGTAAGACTTGTGAATTCCTGATTGATGAGGAAATATCAACTTGGTGCACTCAAGGACATTTACATTATGGTGACCATGGGGTTTATGAACATTTATAACTTTTTATAATTTCCATATTACATTTCTCATAGTGTGGACAACTTTTTTGCCACTAACCGAATTCTCCCGATGCTCACATGTGAAATTAAAAAAAAAAAAAAGTCACAAATATGTAGTCCTAACGATGTTGAATAATCATTTTACAAAACAGTTTTCTGAATGGGGATTAGTTGGTGATTGTTTGTAACAAATATGCTAATGCTTTAGAAATGTCAGTATTTTTGTAATTATTTCTACCTCCAAATATATATATATTGTCTTTCACTGGATAACGTGTGTAGATTTTTACATGTGCCTTATTTGACAATGCTTGTGTCTTGTTTTTGCTTGTCTCATTTGAAGTTCTTTTTTATTATGTTAGTTTAAAGAATGCAGCTGTATAGATTATATAGCTTTCATTTTGTTGCTATTTGAAGCAGATGTTCACCACTGCCAGCAAGAACTCAACCTGAATTTAAAGGTGGCATTCCATATACTAATGTCCCCAGGTACTCCCAAGTTCTTCTGTTAAAACGAATTTGTTTGGCTAGGCACTAAGTTGTTTTCCAGTGAATAGAACTAAAGATGCCCTTATCTTGCTCCATGGATTACTTCCTTCTGTTCATTTCCCACCTGCACTCCTTGTGCTTATTACTCTGCTTATTCTTGTGCATGTTTTCATTGATTTTCTTCTCCTGGCTTTTGCTTCTCTCGAAACTGTTGCCCAGTCACTTCTGCTCCAGTTCTCTTTACTCTCTAAATAGTAGTTTATTCCTGCCACATCTCCACACATCAGTGAAATGTTGGTGACATTTTTTCTAGCCTGGCAGAACAGATTAACAGGCACTTTCACTCCAAAGCAGACTGAATGTAACTTCATATTAAGGTAGCATTAGGTGCTGCGTAGAAATAGGTCATTGACTTTATATTCTTATCAAAATATGAGTTACCAGTTTCCAGAATTTCCAGTACAGGACCTCCTGAAGAGAGAGCCATTGTTCAATTCTAATTCAGTGTGGGTGACAAAGTAAAATTTAGAAGAAGTAAAGTTGTCTACTTGATATTTAACTCTTTATTAAATCTTTCTTTAAATTTTTGCCTGTCGGTCTATATTGCTGTTTTTATTATGCATCAGTTTCTTTGTATAACTTGTGAGTTTCATGTGTTTTGTTTTTATTATGTAAATATCATTATAAATAAACTTATTTATAAAGCAAAGCTTTGTTAATTATTGGAGATTATCCTTTCAAAGCATCCTGACTTGCTAAGATGCTAAGGTAATACAATCATCTGGAATTAGAAGGTTTATGTAACTCGTATAGTGATTCTTCAGATATTATAGACTCTGAAAACTCATGACTCAGTAGATTTACCCAGTCTTGAAGGTATATTGAACATATTCCATATATTTTAGTATAACAGGGCTAAAAGGAATCTGCAGATAGTAATTCTACCTCCACCTGTATCACAGTACCCAAATCATTTGGTCAAATTGTTGGGAATATTCCTTTTTAAAATCTTATAATAGATTTCTTGTAACTTTTTTGTATTAATGTATCTTCAATGATAGGCTATTTCTTTTGTTGCTGTTAAATCCGTATTTTTATCTCTAACAAAATATAGTTGGGCTCTCCCTGTAATGCTTTATTATGTCTTGGGCTTAATAAAAATATTTGTGATCATAAGTTCTATTTTCACACCCTTTTTAATAGTTTCTAACTCTTGCTTTACCCTTAAAAAGTATTGAACACAAATGAAACCATATTATGTGTTTAATATTGTCTGTTTCTCTATAAACTAGAGTTTGTTACTTAGGATCTGTTCTTATTAGTCCCTTCATTGGACTGATGTCATCATAACCCATTATTAGTGAAGAGAGCATATGAAGCCATAGTTGTTGGGATAATATCTTGACCAACTGAAGCAACTTTTACTTTTTTAGTGCAAGTCACACAGAAATAGAAGACATAGGCCTTACGTGTTTTCATAACTGTATTCCTGACCCCATGAACTTATAACTTTATGCCTGTATGATATTTATATTGAAACATTAACTAATATTGTTCCTAGTTGTTGGTGTTATTGTATAAGTAGTTAGATAGGAGTATCAGGAGATTTGGTTTCCATTTGTGTGACCTTAAGACATTTAAATGGTCCATAAAATTAAGGAATGGATTGTTTTAACTCTTGTTCTTCCCAAAAATGTGTGTTTTTTTCTGATTATAAATATAATATGCAATTCAGTTACTGTTCTGATTCATTCATATTCTCTCAATTGCTCAGTAAGGAGACATTTAATTTGGGTACAGGATAGGATGATGGAATACGTTGTCGTTCAGTGCAAAAAGATGACCTAAAGGTTATGTTAATCCTATGATTGAATTGAAATATTTCCTTATGAAACCTGCTGTGTTTTGTATTTGAGTTATGATTTTTGTAAATAACAGACTGATTATCTTATTTTGAATTTTCATAATTTTAGATAAGCATTGTATTTTATTTTTATTAAAGCTTGTCGGAATATAAGTGTGCAAGGAAATGAACATGCATAAGATGGAAGAAAAGTCATTACCTTTATTATTTAGAGCATTATTTGAATATTTGTGAAAGATATTTATTTTCTGTAGTCTGCGTTGATGACAGAGTACTTTGCAATGAGATTCACTTTTAACCTATTATCATTTATTAATAGCCACTAATGATAAAATATTACGCAGAGAAGCAAAATACTTGTGAAATACCCTTTGTTTTTCCTGCGTAATCCTTAATGTATAAAGTATTTCACATTTTTGTCTCCATTTCATAGAACATTTTTGGGAGAAAAGAAGCACCTTAAATAAGAGACTTATCTGGGCTTTCCTTTTCCTTTGCTTTCTTCCTGCCCTACACTCTCTCCCTGTTTTTGTCTGCTCAACTGTTTCTTTCCTCTGCCTTGCATTTCAAGTGTAAGGACATCTATTTCATTAGTCTGTTTCCATATATAATGACATCCTGAGTTAGACAATCCAGTATTAATGTTAACATGTAAATTGAACTGGCATTTGATATTCCAATAATACAGTTATGGTTTAAAATGAGGTAAGGGTAGTTATACAGTTATTTGAAAGATTTCCGTTTAAGTGATTTTTTTATACAGGCAATTTTTACTTTCTGTGGTAGTGTGGGGCCATAAAGATGACTGCAGGTTGAAATTTGCAAAACAGTCTTTGGGGAAAGTGATTAAAAATTTCTCTTTTAATAGACTTATTTTTTAGAGGAATTTTAGGTTTATAGCAAAATGGCGCAGAAAGTGCAGAGTGCCCATGTACCCCGCCCCCATATATGCACAGCCTTTCCCACTATCAAGGTCCCACTCCACAATGTTACATTTGTTACAGTACATGAACCTACATTGGCACATAATCACCCAAAGTCCATTGCTTACATTAGGGTCCATTGGTGGTGGTGTACATTTGATGGGTTTTACAAATGAATACAGCAATATAATATACAGAACAGTTTTACTGCCTTAAAAATCCTCTACACCTATTCATCTGTCTCTCCCCCTTAGTCCCTGGCAACCACTGATCTTTTACTGTTTTCATAGTTTTGCCTTTTCCAGCATGTTAAGTGGCTGGAATCGTATAGTATGCAGCTTGGCTTCCTTTCACTTAGTAATATGCATTTGTTTCTCCTGTGTTTCTTCATGGCTTGCTAGATCATTGCTTTTTAATTTAATTTTATGTTATTTTATTTGTTTATTTGAAGAAATGATTTAAATCCTTCCCCGCCCGTCTACCTTACATCATTGCTTTTTAGTGCTGGTTAACAGTCTTGTTTGGATGCACCACAGTTTACTTATCCACTCACTGTTTTTAAGGGCATCTTGGTTGCTTCCAACTTTGGAAATTCTCAATAAAGCTGCCACAACTACCCATGTGCAGCTTTTTGTGTGGACATGTTTCCAACTCCATTGAGTAAATACCAAAGTGATTGCTGGATCATATGGTAAGAGCATATTTAGTTTTCTAAACTGCCAAGCTCTCTTCCAAGGTGTCTACCATTTTGTATTTCTATCCGCAATGAATAAAGGTCCTGTTGCTCTACATCTATGCCAACATTTGGTATTGATGTTTTAAATAGGTATGTAATGGTATCTCATTGTATTTATTTGAAAATCCCTAATGACATAATGACATTGAGCATCTTTATATGCTTATTTGCCATCTGTATATCTTTGATGAGCTATCCACTCAGTTCTTTTGTTCATTTTTGTAATCAGGTTTTTTATTTTGTTGAATTTTAAGAGCTCTTTGTATATTTTGAATAATAGTCCTTTATCAGTAGGTCTTTTGCAAATATTTTCTCCTAGTCTATGGCTTTTCTTCTCATTTTTTTATCTCCTTTAATATGAAGTTTTACTCCAGCCTCATTGCCTCTGGGATATCTTCATCTAATTTGTCACAACCACCTTCCTCATTTATGTTGATAAGTTTGCCTTCACTAGGTTCTTCTAGAACCTTTTAAACCGCAGCAATATCAGCATTCTCAGTCAGCTCTTTCCATTTTTGTTCAATTTGAATTTCACTTCAGCATTTCACTTTTCATTTCTTTGTTGCACTTAAATCTTTGCTAGTAAGTTCCCTTTTTCAGTTACCCATTTTCATACAATATCAAGTGGGTTTGTCACTGAGAAACAAGTAGGCAATGCCACTACACACTTCACTTGTGTATGTGTGTGAATAACAAATGTGCAGTAACCAATCACTAACATTTTGAAAGAAGTGGCATTGGTCATTGGTCATGCTGTGCACCTTATTTACTTAGTGATTTGTGGACTGAATAGCTAGCAGCAAAGTTTATACTTGACACAATTACAGTTAATACACCATGGTAACTGAAGTCCAAACCATTTTGGAGGAAAATGTGTTACTTAATAAACTATTGTGACTGAAATTTATGCATGTCATAACCAGTGCAAAACAAAGCCTGCTTGTATGGTAAAATATTTTTCTGCAGTTGATAAAAAAAGATACCAGCAACTAAATGCTTTTTTCTTCCTTTATTTCCTTCCTTCCCTCCTTCCCTCCTTCCCTCCCTCCCTTACTCCCTACCTCCCTCCTTCCTTCCTTCCTCCCTCCCTCCCTCACTTCTTTCCTTCCTTTCTTTCAGCAGAATATGGCAAAAGCGAAAGTCTTAATGGAGCAAATGAGGGTAGTATGTATACTATGGCATGCTGATGTGTGGCTTCTTATCTGATGGGAGCAATGCTGTGAAGAACAAAATCGAGGCAGCAGGCCTCACCTAGAGTTTGGTTTGGGGCCTTCGTTGTATCCAGTCAGCAATGGCAGGAATCGCTTGGACTTTCTTCCGTAATGTCACCAGCCTGGGATGGATGTCCAGCAAGTCAGGTTTAAAGACTAAAAGTGTAGTACTGCAAATTTCCCAGTAGAAATCTGCCCAAGTTACCTAATTTAAAGGAAACAATAATTCCCATTTGAACATAAAAGACATAACTTCTTAATCTAAAATCCTTTTAATTCAAAATCATCTTTTGTTATTACAAAAGTAGGATGTGTATATAATAGAAAATTACATGTAACACCATACTCCAACACCCAGAACTTACTAATAGTAACACCTCTCTATAAGATATTTTTCTCTGTGAATCTGCATTTTTACTGAAATCTTACAGTACAATTTGTAATTTGATTTTCACTTGATTCCATTTTCATCTTCTAATTTTTAAAAATTTAGTTTCAAGTATACACAGTACATTGGTTAGACATCTATATAGTTCATAAAACGATTCCCCCAAATGTTCCCTTTTTCCCCTGACCCTCCACCTAGCCAACATGTTAATGCTAACTACATTCCCTATGCTGTGCTCCCCATCCCCCTGACCATCCATCAGCTACTAATTTGTACTGCTTTAACCCTTCACCCCATTCTTCCAACCCCTCAAACCCCCCTCCCCTCTGTCCGACACCAAATTATCCACTATATTTGTGAGTCTGTTTTTGATTAGTTATTTTTATTCTTTAGATTCCACATGTAAGTGAAATCATATAGTGTTTATCTTTCTCTGACTTAAATACCTTCTAGGTCCATCAAAGCAATATCTTTTTCTATCCCCTTCTTTTTCGTTGTTTTCTTATCCTTTCAGCCACTCTATCTTTTGGTTGGAGCATTTAATTCTTTACCATTTAAAGCACTTATTGATAAGAATGTAGTTGTTACTATTTATTCCTGTTTTTGATACATGTTTTTCTTCTTAAAGAAGTCCCTCCAACATTTCCTGTAATACTGGCTTGCTTGGTGGTAATAAATTCCTTTAGCTTATTTTTATCTAGGAAGCTCTTTATCTGTCCTTCATCTCCAAATGATAGCTTTGCTGGATAAATTATTCTTGGTTGTATATCCTGGGTCTTCATCCTGTCGAATATCTTTTGCCAAGCCCTTCTGTCCTGCATGGTTTCTTTTGAGAAATCAGCTGCTAGTCTTATGGGTGTTCCCTTACAAGTAACTCTTTTTCTCTTGCTGCTTTTAATATTCTTTCTTTGTATTTAACCTTTGGCATTTTAATTATGATGTGTCTTGGTGTGGGGCTCTTTGGATCCCTGATTTTTGGAATTCTCTGAGCTTCTTGGAGTTTTAGATCTATTTCCTTCACCAGGTTAGGGAAATTTTCCATCATTATTTCTTCAAACGGCTGTTCAACATCTTGATTTTCTTCAATTACGCTGATCAGACGAATATTTGGAGCCTTAATAGTGTCTCATATCTTCCTTAAATTATTTTTATAGTCTTGGCATCTTTTTTCTTGCCATTCTGATTGAGTGTCCTGATTGGCTTTCCTGTCCTCTAGATAGGGCATTTGATCCTCCTCTTTATTCACTTTGTTTATTCCATTTAATACACTTCTCGTCTCAGATATGTTCTTTAATTTAAACTTGTTCCCTTTTATAATTTCCATTTCCATTTTTATGCTTTTTATCTCTTTGTTGAAATTCTCACTGAATTTATCTACACTTCCCGAAAGTTCATTGAGCATCTTTATTTATAACCAGTGTTTTAAACTCTGCATCTGTTAGGTTACTTGACTACATTATATCTGGATCTCTGTTCTGTTCTCTCATATGGCTTCTGCTTCTTTGTCTTCCCATTTTGGCTGCCTTTCCATGTCTGTTTCTATGTACTAAGCGAAGTTCCTAAGTCTCCCAGTCTTATTAGTGTGGATTTGTGAAGTAGGTGTCCAGTGGCACAGTCCTGAGAGGAGTTCAGCTGCAGGCCAAACTTAGCCCAAGCCTCTGCGCCTCTGAGGCCACCTATACAGATTCAGCAAACAATCCACAGATGCTGTGTTTACAGTTGCCTTAAAAGGCCACGCCAGAAACCAAGGTCCATCAGTGTGAATCTCAGCAAGGAGCACCTGACTCACTGAGGATACACCTGGATGTGGCTTGGGCAGAGCTGCAAGTTGGGGGAGGCGGGGTTTCAGGGAATCCTCTGGGCAGAGCGACCTCTGTTATCCAGTTTGATGATTTCACAGCTATGGCGGCGCCATGTCAGGCACACTGAGGTAGGGTGGGGGGCTTAACAGGGAACAGTGGATTCCGCAGGCACTTCTGTACAGAGCGAGTCTCTCCTCAGCCCTCACTCTGATAATGTCTCCCTGCAAGTCCCTGGTGCCCCCTGCGTGCAGCTGAATTGGCAGTGGTGCTCAGACCTAGCAAGTCGGTCACCATGAAAATCTGCTCGTGGACGCAGCCCCTTTAAGAGGGTTCTGCTGCTGCAGCAGCCTCCATCTCACTCAGCCACTGGAGACCAGGCAGCCCCACATCCTCACACCATCCTACCTTCTGCCATTGCAGGGTTTTTTCTTGGACTTCTCCCTAGTTGTATAGCTTGTTCCTCTAGATCCCAGGCGATTTTTCCTTTCTGCTGCTCCTTGTTTCCGTCACAACTTTGATTTGGTCTCCAGAGGGATGAACAGAGCCTCTATCATCTATGCCATTTTTTCTCTCTCCTCGTTTTCATTTTATCTAATACCCAATTGATACTTTTCCATCTATTCCAAGAATATTCTTCATAGGATAAGCAGAATACATTCTGGGAGTGTGCATGTCATTTGGTTGTGTCTTTTAACTCAATTCAGAATAAGCGCCCTTTTTTTTCATGTCACTGAATTATTGAATATTCCACACCAGTCCTATACAATATCTTGTCTTCAGGATTTGAGTGACTCATCTTATCGTTTACCTTGTTCCTTATCCCTAGAGAATTCATAGTTTCAAGTTAAATATTTCTGGCTAACATACATTATATTGCATCACATCAGAGGACATTATGTTTGGGTGTCTGATCACGAGTGGAATCCTAAGATTGACCACTGTATTAGGCTGATAACAGCCTGGTTCTCTCTTGTATATTTTTTTTCCCTTTGTGATTAGGCACTAATCTGGATGATGTTACTTTGGCTCCATATGGAAATCAAAGAGTGAAGTTTAAATGTAGACAATTAGTTTTCTTTTTTGTATGGAATTTAATAATGCTTATTGCTAGTGTTTTATGATTGCTTACTAAACACTGGTCAACCAAGAGAGTGTATTAGAGGATTCAGAGTTCAGTCAACACATTTATGGAGCACCTACTGTGTGCTACATACAGGTCTAGGTGCTGGGATTAACTGGTGAGCAAAATGTTATGCAAGCCCCTTCTCTGATGCAGTTTTTATTTTAGAAGCAGGAAGATAAACATGTAAACTGATAGGGGTGATGAAGAAATAGTGAAGTTATGAGAGGGACTCTTAGGTAGGCAGTGAAGATCTTTAAGGGGTGATATTTAAGGCAAGGCTTGAATGATGTTGGATCCAGATGTGCAGCAATTAGGATTAAACAATCTGGGCAGAGGAAGCAGCAAGTGTAAAGGCTGTTAGGAATAGGACTTGTGTCTGAAAAAAGAAACACCAGTGTGTGTGTGGAACACTGTGAAGAAGAGAAAGAATGCTAAAAGATGGACTCAGGAGAAAGTTTATGAAGAAATTTTAATAGAAAACAGAAGGGAAAAAGAAACATTAAATCCTTGGAAATTATTCAATAGAGCAGGGAGAGGAACATTTTAGGAAAGGCTAATGAGTCAATGGGAAGAAATGAAGGGGTATGTGGTGAGGTAGAAAGTTATGAATAAAGATGTAGAAAGTTTGCTTCTGTCACCCAGAAGGACTCAGCAGACAGTGATCAGAATAAGTCACAAGAGGACCACTAGAAAGTAGATTGTGTCTTGTGTTCTAGAATGCAGTCTCCTTGAAGACAGGGACCCTGACCTACCACCGCATTCAAATTGGATTTAGGTTTGGGTGTTTTGGCATAACTACTTCATAGTGGTGGTGTGCCCCTCTCTCAGTAGGTCTGTAATACCTGGTTGTCTCACTTTTTATGATATTAACAATTATTGATAATGCATGGGTCCATTAATTCTTCACGAGTTGGAAAATGCTAATAGTGTATTTTAATCTCTCCTTATTAACTGGAATTTTTATGAAGACAAACTTTGTCCATCAATTTTTATTATCTTGAGATACAACTGGCATAGGAAAGGCAAAATAAATGCTTTATTCAAACCTTCAGCTTTTTTTGTTTTTAACAGTTTTCAAAATAATAATTTGGCCCCATGGCATCTTCTTGAAAGTTATCAGTGAAACTTTGTTTTTTTCCTTTCTGTGTATGGGTGTGTGTGTGTTTGGTTGCGGTAGTGGTGGTAGTCATAAACTAATGGATTCATTCATTTTGATTTGTTTCAACCCATTGCTGTTAATATTCTTATTGAAGTTTGAATTGTCCCATTTTTGACCAGTGGGAGCCTCTTCAGGTGGACTTCTGAGTCTTTTTGACACAACCCCAGTTGTCTCTGATAAGTTATTTGTGTCTGGTATGACAAGGCATTCCCAGCTCATCTTTTACATTTCCTGTCCCAAACTGAGAATGAGCCATTTCTCGAAGAAGCCCTTGTTCCTTTTAATATTTGGAGGCCAGAATCTGGGTACTAGGGGGTTGTCCAGCTCAATTGGGTTGGTCATTGTTTCCAGAAAAATAGACACGAAATGCATTCTTCTTTATCCTAAGATAAACACCCTGAGTTTATACTGTTACATCTAGTTTGCATTCAGGAATAGGATATTTACTTAACCTGATTGATCTTAGATCTCTATCTTCTTTCTCCCACACTGAAAATTCTAGTTCTCAGTGACATCCACGTAATTTCTTACTACTTTTCTCCACAATATAAATATAATAATATCAGGAAAAAAACAATAGCACTGGATGCAGTACCACTAACAATATAATTACAAAAAAATGGTGCATGATTTTTAATTTTTGTCAAGAGAATATCTGTAATGAGACATATAGTCAAAATACTGTTTTGCAAATGTTGATATTTCCTAAAATAGTTCTTCACTAACAGAGTACATAGGCACTTCTCTACATACTCCATGCACCAGTTTGACACAGGTTCATTTGTTTCACTTTGCTTTTGCTTTGTAGTGATAGCTTTTTAAAATGTTTTTGTTGTTGTTATATAGTTATATAAAGTATTTTAGTTCATGTTTCCAAAGTTAAGTCTACTAAAAAAGATTTATTCAAAGAAGCTTAGCTTTTATCCCTGCTCTCTAAACTACTCCCTTCTTACAATAAGTTTTTCTCGATAGGTAGGTAGGTAGGTAGGTAGGTAGGTAGGTAGGTAGGTAGATAGATAGATAGATAGATAGATAGATAGATAGATAGATAGATAGATGATAGATAGGTGGGAATATATTTACTTGTACTTTTTAAGATGTAAAGCACACTCACAGAGTTACCAATAAACCATTCTTTTTCCCCTAAGTATGTGTCCAAATCTTGCAGAAGATGAGGTGCATCAAATGTAAGCAGCTCATTAAACATCTTCTCCTAGGAGAGGGAGAAAAAGACACTTTAAGGATAATAAGAAGAAAAATAAATAATATGATTTGAGGAAGAAGTAGGTTTTTCTCATCATTATTTTCCTACATGAGTTTTGAAAGAAAGAAGTAGCTTTGTGTTGTTGGTTAGTTGTTTTTTTTTCAAATGTGTGACATTACAGAGAAGCAGGTCTCTTTATTCATCAAAGGGATGAATAATGTTATTCACTCCTTTATTACTTATGGATTTAAAAAAATGAATACTTTGGTCACCAGTTCTTATAGTTTGTACATAATGACTAAATATTTTACTAGCAAAATCTTTTAATGATTTTTATCTTAATTTTTGTTAAAAATGATTCTATTATGTTTTTCCATTTTAAAAATTCTTCCTTTTCTTAGCCTCTCTTCCTTTAAAGTTAAATAAATAACTGAAGTTAAAGAAGTTAATTTTATTTTGTAAGGCTAGTTTCCTCCAGTTTGACAGTCTTTCTTTTTTTAATCTTTTAAAATTTTAAATTACAGTTGACATAAGTATTATATTAGTTTCAGGTGTACATAGTAGTTAAACATTTACATACCTTATGAAATGATCACCCCAATAAATCTAGTACCCATCTGACACCACACATAGTTCTTATAATACTATCGACTATATTCCCTATACTGTACTTTACATCCCCATGTGGCAGCGTTTCATTTCACCATTGCACTTAATGGAAATAATTTCTAATGAATCATTATGCTCTCAGGTTTTTATAGATTTTCTCTTTGGCTTGATATTGTACCTTAGTATGAGACTTGTCTGCCTTGAATATCATCTATAAAACCCATCATCTAAGTGCCTCCTTTTGATATATTACGTAAGATAACATTACAAACCAAATAATATTCCTTGTGCTTTTACTTGAGGCTCTGAAGACCAAATAATTTATTCATGGCCTGTTTCTTGGTAAGAAGTATTTTTTTATATGTGAAAATATTGTCTGGTTTGTATGTTGGATGTGAAATGTAATTCAAACTCAAAAATATTATATGTATATATATCATTCATTAATATTCATAAATGACATATACAAGCATACATCATTTTATTGTGCATTGCTTTATTTCTCTTCACAGATAGTATATTTTTTACAAATTGAGAGTTTGTTGCAACTTTATATGGAGCAAGTCTGTGGCACATTTGCTCATGTCATTATCTGTGTTGTATTTCAGTATTCTCATAATATTTCAAACGTTTTTTATTATATTTGTTATGGTAACCTGTGATCTTTGATGTTGCTATTGTAATTGCTCTGGGGTGTCCTGAACCATGCCTGTATAAGACAGCAAACTAACTGATAAATGCTGTGTATGTTCCGACTGCTCCACGAACTGGCTGTTCCCTGGTCTCTCTCCCTCTTTTCGGGCCTCCCTATTCCCTGAGATACAACAATATTAAAGTTAAGTCAATTAATAACTTTACAATGGCCTCTAAGTGTTCAAGTGAAAGAAAGAGTCAATCTAAGTGGAAAACTGCACGGGTGACTTATTTTAAGAAATTGCCACAGCCACCCAACCTTCAGCAACCACCACCCTGATCAGTCAGCAGTCAACAACATTGAGGCAAGACCCTCTCCTCTACCAGCAAAAAAATTACGACCCACTGAAGTCTCAGATGATGGTTAACAATTTTTAGCAATAAAGCATTTTTAAATTAAGGTATGTACTTTTTTTAGACATATACTATTGCACACTTAATAGACTACGATATAATGTAAACATAACTTTTATATGCACTGGAAAACCAAAAATTTTGTTACTCGCTTATTGCGATATTCTCTTCATTGCAGTGGTCTGAATGGAACTGAATCCACAGTATCTCCAAGGTAGAGTAATAAAATCCAGTCTTTATTAAGGTAAGTCGGGTAGTTGATAACAACCTCACCAATTTGCTGATTTGCTTCCTGTTGTCATGATGACTTAGCTAGGAGTATAGATTACTAAAACATAATGCCTTATATTTGTAGAGTACAGTTTACAAAAGCATCATTGCATATTTACAAACATTTGCCAGATTTAACAAATTTGGCAAAAGGTGACGAGCTTGGAAAGCTTGTCATTATTTTGACTTTATATTCTTTCCACTGTTATATACCTAAGCTTCTCTCTCTATGGTTAATGTGTTCATAGTTTTAAATAAAAACAGTATAATTCCTTCTGCCCCTTACACAGAATCTGTGAACTGAGGCAATGGGCCTAGAGCTGTGTGGCACTTTCCACAGCTCAGCTGAGCTCAGCTGAGCTCAGCATCAATTGGAAAGATAACAGTCAATTTGGCTGTCCCAGAATAGCTAGAAACAGGAGGGAGTTGAATGGAACAGGATATAGCTGCAGGATGGCTTTCCAAAAACTCCTGTTTGCTTACCTGGGTAATTTTGTTACCTTTTCTAAAGTGCATTTCCACAAGTAAGATACATCAATGCTTGTGTATATGAAATGTCAAATGAAAATCTTATCTCTTTGCTATTCACTTCTCCGTTAGCCCAAGTTCTCTTTACATGTTTGTGAATCATCTTAGTCTGATGAAATGTACACACCCAAACAGCATAATCATTAGTATTTAAGAGTCATTTTAGAAAATTCACCAAAATAATATAAGATGAAATTTGATTATACATCCTCTTTTTTTCCCAAATGTGTACCTTTTAAAATGCATTTCCTGATGAATCCTAGACAGCCATTCTTACAGTTGGTGTACTCAGAAATGTCCTACTTCCTCCTCCAGAGAACTGTTAGGCAGGAGGATTTTTCACTCTGTTAGAAGTCATTGCTATATATTCCATCAAATGTCTTTTAGAGGAATTAAAGAAGATTATATATTTCTCCAAAGCATTATTTTTAAATCCATACTACCAAAATCATTTAGTATTGGAAATGGGCCACTAGCATTCCTTCAGTCTGGATCATCCTCCATCTCACCCCTCAAATTGTTCTTCAGATGAGGAAACTGAAACAGATACATGACAGAACCAAAGAAATACTAGAGGTAAGTTCAAGGATTATCAAGGTGACCAATGTACAAAGACATATTTTGCCTTTTAAATTAAATTTTAAAAATTGGAAATATAAAATAATTATAAATATAAAATATTTATAATTATGTGTACTTGATAGATTTTTAAAGCACATATAATGAGGGCTATTTTCATTATCCATTTATCGTTACTGCATCAATGTTCTGCTTTTGACTTTTACCTGACCACAAGGTGGCAGCATTGCAACCCACTACAAGGAAACTAGGCAAAGAATTACCAAAAAAACCATGCATTTTCCATTGTATACTAGCCAGGTTCTGCTTATTAATCAGTCTGTAACTATCTGCAGTATTTCTGCAACATGTTCTCCCTTACTATGATTTATTCATGAACTTGGATTATGTCCTGTGAAACTTTTTTTTGAGGTAGGTGGTTTGTAAGAGCATCGCTATTCTAATATGAAGGTAGAGTATTGCTCTTATAAATGTTCAAAGAATATTTTCCTCTGTCAGGTGGCCTCTGTTATGGAGCCTCAGCCAAAACAGAGAAAATCGAGAAGGGCAAGCCCATAAGCTGACAGACTGCCAATCAGTGGGGTAGTTAGCATGTGGAACAAAAAGCTTTAGATACTTTTTTTTCTAAATCAAGGATTTATGTATCTATTTGTTTCTGCATTTATAAAGAAGTGTAAAATATACATGCCATGTTTGACAAATAAAAGGGAAAACAATGAGCACTGGACAAAATAATAACACTGTATTAATTATAGTAACTAATGTTTATCAAACCTTCTACACAGCCATAAATACTTGTGCTACCATTGACTCCTCCTAGCATACTTCAAAGTAGATTTTATGATCTCCTTACTTAATAGACAAAGAATTTGAACTATTGATAAGGAGTTAAGTGACAACTAATAAGAAGAGAATCATGATTTAAGCCTGACATTTGGGCAGTATCTCTATCATCAAAGCTGAACTTTTATTTAAGACTTTGTCCTGGTTAGGGGTGTGTGTGTGTGTGTGTGTGTGTGTGTGTGTGTCCCCACATTTATGTCAAGGAAGCAATAAATACCTCTATTCAAATCAGAAGGTCCTCATTAAATAAATAGTATTTAGAATAAATATTCTTAAGTAAGTTAGAAAGACTGCTATCTGTTCTACACTGTAGCTTTTGGATGCAGGCCTTAAATTATAACATGTACATAGTATTTGTGCATAGCTGTTGTGAACAGCTGCTGGCACTGTGGCATTATACCCGGTGGTTAAGAACATGGAGTCTGAGTCCTAGTGACTAGGTTTGGAATTCCTAGTGTGCCACTTACTAGCTAAATAACCTTAGGCAAGTGACTTACACTACATGAACCTTAATTTCTTCATCTGGAAAAAAAGCATAACAACCATTTCTCCCTAAAGGGATGTTTTGGGAATTAGTCACTAATTTGGATTTCAGAAAGTATGTGTATGGGTTGAGGCTATGAGTTCTGCAGTGGGTCAGCTTGTGTGACTTGGGCAATTATGTAACTACTCTATTTCTCAGATTCTTCACCTGCAAAGTGAGCATGACAATAAAAAGCACTTATCTCATGGGATTAAGGGGGGACTGACTGAGATAATTCATGTAAAAGGGTTAGAGCCGCGCCTGCACATGGTTTTTGATGAATTTTGCTCTACCTATCACTCATTCAACAAGTATTTAGAGCCTACTAAATATGAGGCTCTGTGATAGGTGTAAGGGTACACCAGTGAATAATGTAGATGTGATTCCTACCCTCGTAACACATTCTACTAGAGGAGACAAACAAGTAAACATATTTTAAAATATAGATTTTGATGAGTGCCCTAAGAGAAAGGTGGCTAGGGTCTGTAATAGAGAATAACTTAGGGGGTATGTTTATAATTCAGGACAAAGAAGACAGATATGACGTACACATTTTTTAAATCCAAAAACCACAGTAAATGCATATTTTGGAAAGATAGAACCCACGAAGAGGTGGAAAACTAGAGAGGAGTTTGAAGCTGTAAAGCAGGTAGATGAACAGTACCTGCAAAGGGAAAATCAAAAACCCTGTAAAACCCTCAAATAGTTCAGGAAATGCCAGGATATATCTAGAATTGGGGGTAAGGAGGTAAGGGAGGAGGTAAAATGAGGGTTGATGAGAAAATCCATGAATGAAATCACTTTTAAGATTTCTTCCTTCATTTTATACTGCTAGACACCTGCCTCTTCCCCATCCTTAGCAGAAGGCTGGAGAGGGTGACACAGATGGTCTCTGGATTGGAAGTTGTCATACATAATGTATTAAAAATAGGGGAGTTAAATGAATATGTGTTATTGATTGTCACATTCTGAGACTCAGCCTTTTCTTTGCTTGTCGGTGGGAGCACTGGCAGCCAGGCCTTTGTTTCTCTGGGCAGAAGATTGAAAGTCTTCTCTAGGGCTCTTTCAAGTGTAAGAGGAAATAACTGAAGATAGTGATATTGGGAAGTACCCTGCCCCCCACATGGCCTAGGGATGCTCAAAATCAACAAACCCCATCCACATGCCGAGAGCTTTAAGCTTTTTAATTTCTCTACTCTTCTTCATGGATTATAAAGGATGGTCTGACTCCTGGAAAAGACAGAGACCAAAACAAAGAGGGGGAAAAAACAGCATCTTTTAACAAACATGTCATAGGCCAGGAGATGATATTGTATACACTAAATAAATATAAAATAACATTTAAAAAAACACAACAGAATATCATAGAAAAAGACCCTCTATAAATTTAAAAACACAGTATCAGACATTTAGAAATCAAGAGAAGGGCTGTTGAATAAAGTTGAATTCTTCCTGCAAGTAATGCAAGAAGGAGGAGGAGGAGGAGGAGGAGGAGGAGGAGAAAGAAGAAGAAGAAAGAAGAAGAAGAAGAGATAGGTCATAGAGAAAAGATCTAATATCTGAATAACAAGAATTCTAATATAATGGATCAAAGAAAAGAAAGGGGGAGGAATTACCAGTAAAATGTAAAGAAAATTTTCTAGAATTAAAGGATGCAAGTTCCAGGTTTTAAAGGGCCCAAAAATGAGATAGCACAGTGGATAAAAAGAAAATCATACTAAGACTAATCACTGTAAAATTTTAGAACTCTAGGGACAAGTGGTCTACCAACTTGCAGAGAGGAAAAAAAATAAGTCACATATAAAAGGTCAGTAACCGGATTCGATTCAGTCTTTTCAACAGCTAGAAGACCATACATGAACGTTTTCCAAATACTGAAGAAAAATTACTTTCAACATAGAATTCTATATCCAGTCAAATTATGAAACAAGTATGAAGATGAAATCAAACCATTTTTAGACAAATAAAGCTCCCAACTTTTTCCTATGCTCAATAAGCTATTGGAGGATTGCTTCACAAAAACAAGAACAGAAACCAGGAGAATTAAGCCAAGAAAGGATCAAAAGAAGCATTCGAGATGATAATAAAGATTCTCTATTGACAACTGGGCACCAGCTGTCTAGGACAAGTAAACCAGAGACACAGAAGAGAGGCATATCCATACCATCTGTCACCATCATATCTCCTGTCAATGAGCCTTCATTTTAACTTTAGAATTTTGGAGGATGTACCCTCAAAGAAACAAAGGAAGAGATAAAGACAGAAGATGGCATCTAGGAGACAGGACTCCAACTCAAGAGAAAGATCCCTAGAATGGCAATAATGGGGAGTTTGATGATGACAGAGGTGCAGAAAAATGAGACAGTTCTACAGAGGAGAATGGAAGTCTCTGGCTAGATATCTCCATTGACCTTGTGGAAAAACCATATTGGTAGACTATTGGATACTGTAGGAAAGTATAACAATAAATAAAAAGAATAAAGCAAATGAAAAAGGGCAATTACTAAGTTTGAAGAGGAAAAGTGATAAATGAAATATAATCAAAGCATACAAATGCACAGTTCCATATAACATTTGCATGGTCATACTAACGTAATCACTGGATATTGATTTAACCAAAACATTTTTAATATCACTATATTGGGGATTTGGGGGAACAGGAAGCAGAGAGGATGCCTATAAAAGAGTTAAATTCTTATTAGTATAACAAGTCCATAGAATCTAAAATTAGTGAATCAAAGTAAGTCATGTTTACATAACTTATTGAAATATGGAGATGTATAAATCCTAAAGAAATAGCCAAAAGGGTTAAAAAGAGGGTTGCATCTGAGAGATTATTGTGAAGAGGTAGAGCAGAGAATCACTGTACTTTGCTTTAAACTTTTCAATATAATTTGGTATTTTAAAACTGTAGGTTTGTCTAACTTTGATAAAAAGGGACTTTTAATGTCTGCCAAGTGGATATGATTAATAGCAGTAATAACAAACTGATTACATTACCTTTATATCTTGTTTTTTCTCTGCCCAAGGAAAACATGACATGAAATCATCCAATGTGTCCACAATAGCATCAACTTGACATTGTTCCAGTTCTGTTTTTCCAGCCAAATCTGTGGAATACAGAGAGACCATTTTATGCCCACAAACATGTTCAATTTAATTTACTATATTAAAACATTAATTTTAATAAGCAATATATTCATATGGTTCGAAAATTCAAAACAATATAAAACAGTATTCAATAAAAACTGACTTTCATTCCTGCCCCCATTCACCTCATTTTGCTCCTTACGAACTACCATATTGGTAGCTACTTTTATTCGTTTCTTTTGTATTCTTCCATTGTTTCTTTATGAAAATAAGAATAATGCAAATCTTACATATATCCTAGAGATCTTTCCGTACAAGTCCCATAAGGGCATCTTTGTTCTTTTTCAGTTCCATGGGATCCCTTTAAGTAGAAATACCCCCAATTCATTTAACCTCAACTGATTAGGTTTGCTTCCAATCTTTTACTAATATAAGTAGTACTACAATAAAAATCCTGTATGTACATTTTCATTTATTTTGTAAAAAGAATCATTTTCATTTTCACAGACCATTTTTGTCAGGAGCATTTGTTTTCATCCTGGAAACTACAATTTTAAAATAATAGAGGTGTTTTTTCTTGCCATTCATTAACCATCATTTTGCTAAGAAATCATTAATCTCCCTACATATTTTCTCACTGGTGTCAATCTAAAATTCTTCAGTATGGAAGCATTCTAAAATAGATTGCTTTTACATAACTGTGTGAATTTACTAAAAATCAAGGAACTGTATACTGACAGTGAGTGAATTGTGTATAAATCAGACCAGCAAAGATGTTAAAGGAAAATAAAATGTTTTAGTCATCTAGAGTTCTTCTGTAAGCTATATTTTGTGTGTCTGGTGTTCAGAGGTTGATCCTTCTTTCTGATCTTGAAAAGTCCCTCCAAATGTTACATTAGGTTCCCTTCGTTCATTTTCATCCTACTTTGACTTCCATGCTCAAAATTCCATGCTACTATTAATTTTATGCAAATGACTCTTTATCAACACTTTTAGTCCTAAATTCCAGGCCCATATTCTCAGCCTCCTTTTGGGTAGTTCTCTGTGTATCCTTTCGTCTCCTGAACCTCCTTTAACAAATCTGAAAATGGAGTCATCACATCCTACCAGCTCTTCCTTCTTTATTCATTCAACAAATAATTACTGGGCTTCAACTGTAGATCAACTTCAACAGCAGTGAACAAAAGAGATAAATTCCTTATCTTCATGGCACTTATGACTGACTGAAGAACACGGATTGAAAAGAGTATTGCTAGTTAAGAAACTCCTCCCTCCCTCCCTCCCTTCCTTCTTCTCTCCCTCCTTCCCTGTGCAAATTAGAAGTTCTTTTATTTTTCTCATGCCGTTTTCTCTCTGCTGGGAATGTTCAAGCCCAGAGAGTCTCAAAGTAAGGTCCATGGACCAGCTGCATCAGCATCATCTAGGAAACTGTTAAGAATGCAAATTCTTGGGCCCTAACCAAGGCCTATTGAATCACAATTTCTGGAGTCAAGGCTGAGCAATCTTTGTTTTAATGAGCCTCCAAGTGATCCTGATACACATAACATTTGAGAAACACTATCCAAGTTCAAGTCTTCCTCTTTAAATTCTAGGTATCCTTTAAGGCTCAATTCAAATGTCATTTTCACTTCAAATTCAAATTTCCATGGAGTCAGAAGTAGTCTCCATCTCTTCTAAGCTTCCAAAGAATTTTATTTGTTGAAATATGTGTTAGTGCAACAGAAATTTTTGCATATTTAATGTACACATATTACTTTGATTAAAAAATAAAGGTCTAGTAATTATGGCCCATTTTATTTGTGAGCTAACCATGTATGTATGGTTGGATCATTGTGATTGTGGTAGGTGTGGAGGTTTGGGAGGGTGGCATGGTGATTCTGCAGATTGATTAGAAAAAAGGGGATTATAAAGGAAGTCAATCATAGCTTTTTACTCAAAAAGAGTGTTAGAGCAGTATGAAGGGAGAGAGAAGACAAAGGAACAAGGATGGGAGAAAGGGCATCCAGTAAAAACAAGAACTAACAGGTTTTTAAATTTCTCCTCATCAATGCCATAGGTACAGGTGCTTACAAAACAATCCAGAAGCCAACTAACAACTAAAGATGCCTCAGATGGCACTCTGTGGAAGCAAAGAAGACAACCTTTCTAGTTTTTTTCCCCAGTGTGATTAGGATAAAGAACACTGAATACATGATTTAAATAGTCTGAGGAATTTCAAACTTCATATGCTATATGTATTTTCTGTTAATCTTCTCTGATCACACATGCTTGCAAAAGTCTGGTTTCAGACCTACTTGTCCGCTTTTTTAGCTAAATTCCAATAAGAGATTGGAGGCAAGGAGGTGTGGGGTAGGAGGGGCAGTGGATAATATAAAATAAAATAAATTGCCTAGGAAACTCCTGGAAAGTTAAATTGGTATAGATGTTACATTTATACCTCTCTAGCATTTAATTCCATTCTTCTTTGTACTATAGTGTTCAATAATAAAGTTATCTAATGAATACTAAAAAAAATATATATATATATCATTTTTATTCAGTTATCAAAAAACCTTAAAACACAGTAAATACATTACCTGTGTTTTTGGTCAGGTATCTTGCTATTGCTAGGCTCTGATGAAGATTAAGTCCATTGACTTCCAAAACAGGGATTTTGCCAAATGGAAGAGCTTAAAACAAAATGTGCCAAGAAAGAATCAACTTCTATAACAAAATTAAGAGTTATAATACTACATTTTTACTGATAATTGTGGAAGCAAAACATGATTTTAAAGTCATGGAATTCTTGAAAATTTATTCTTTAAAAATTTTATTTTTATTTTTTGATTACAATTGACATACATTATATTAGTTTCAGGTGTACAGCACTGTGCTTAGACATTTATATAACTTATGAAGTGATCACCCCGATAAATCCAATATCCTTCTGACACTATACATAGTTATTACAATATGCTGACTATATTCCCCATGCCACACTCTACATCCCCATGACTATTTTGTAACTACCAATTTGTACTTCTTAATTCCCTCCCCCATTCACCCACCCCTACCCTCACAATCTGGCAACCATCAAAATGCTCTCTGTATCTATGAGCTTGTTTCGGTTTTGTTTGTTCATTCATCCTGTTCTCTAGATTCCACACATAAGTAAAATCATATGATATTTTCTTTCTCTGTCTGACTTACTCCACTCAGCACAATACCCTCTAGGTCCATCCATGTTGCTGTAGATGGCAAGATTTCATTTTTCTGAGTGTGACTGAGTAACATTCCGTTGTATATATGTACCACCTCTTCTCCATTTATTCACTGATGGTTGCCTCCTTTTCTTGGCTATTGTAAATAATGCGGCAATGAACATATGGATGCACATGTCCCTTCAAAGTAGTGTTTTGAGTTTCTTCAGATAAATACCCAGAAGTGGAATTACTGTATGCTTCTTTGTCTCTTGTTATAGCTTTTGTTTAAAGTCTATTTTGTCAGGTATAAGTATTGCTACCCCAACTTTTTGTTTGTTTCCATTTTCGTGGAATATCTCTTTTCCTCCTTTTACTTTCAGTCTGTGTGTGTCTTTCAATCTGAAGTGAGTCTCTTGCAGGCAGCACATGTAAGGGTTTTGTTTTCTTATGCATATCTCACCCTATGTCTTTTAATTTACATGTAAATTGTTGATAGATATATAGTTACTGCCATTTTATTATTCATATTTTTTCTTTTTAAAAAAGTCCCTTTAACATTTCTTATAGTACAGGTTTGGTGGCGATGAACTCCTTTAGCTTTTTCTTGTCTGGAAAGCTCTCTATCTGTCCTTTAATTCTAAATGATAGCTTTGCTGAATAGAATAATCTTGATTATAGGCCCTTGAATATTTTATGCCAATCCCTTCTGGCTTGCAAAGTTTCTGCTGAGAAATCAGCTGACAGTCTTATGGCAGCTCCCTTGTAGGTAACTAATTACTTTTCTCTTGTTGCTTTTAAGATTCTCTGTCTTTTACCTTTGGCATTTTAATTATGATGTGTCTTGATGTGGGTCTGTTTGGGTTCATCTTGTTTGGGACTCTGTGCTTCCTGAGCTGGTATGTCTATTTTCTTAAGGAAGTTTTCCATCATTATTTCTTCAAATAGGTTTTCAATCCCTTGCTCTCTCTTCTTTCTGGTACCCTTGATGTTATTACTCTTGATGTTGTCCCAGAGGCCCTTTAAACTATCCTCTCCTTTTTTCTTGTTGTTGTTCTGATTGAGTGTTTTCTACTACCTTATTTTCCAAATTGTTGATTTGATTCTCTGCTTCATCTAATCTACTGTTGATTCCCTCTAGTATATTCTTTATTTCGGTTATTGCATTCTTCATTTCTGCCTGGTTCTTTTTTATATTTCCTATCTCTTTGTTGAAGTTCTCATTAAAATAATTGAGCATCCTTACAACCAGCGTTTTGAACTCTGCATCTGGTAGATTGCTTGTCTCCATATTGTTCAGTTATTTTTCTGGAGCTTTGTTCTTTTCTTTCATTTGAGACATGTTTCTTTGTCTCTCCATTTTGGCTGCCTACTTGTGTTTGTTTCTATTATTAGATAGAACTACTATGTCTCCAAGTCTTAATAAAGTGGCCTTATGTAGTAAGTGTCCTCTGGGACCCAGTCGCACAGTCTCCCTGGTCACCTGGTCACCCAGGTGATTCTCAATGATGGTTATCCCTTGTGTGACTTGTGTGTGCCCTTGTGTTGCAATTGAACCTTGGTTGCTGTTTGCACACCAATAGAAGGGACTGACTCTTAGGCTGATTGATTGTGAAGACTGGCCATGACCAGGGGAGAACCTGTTGTGCAGGGGCTGACCATATACAGCAGGATTTGCTTTAGCGGGGCTCTGGTGCCTTTCCAGTCTGCCCTTTAGGAGTGACTTTTGCGGAGGTGAATGGATAGTGCCCTGGTGTGGTCTAAAGCTGGCTACCAGTTGTCTTGATTCAGGGGCCTCTTGGGAAGGGCTCTGTTGCAGGCTGAGGTCACTGCCTGTGTCTTCCACAGGAGCTACAAAGTGACCTGCAGATGGTTCCCATTTGTGCTGGCTTGGAGGTGCCTGGGAGGGGCTAAGCTGTGAACTGAGGTTGGCTACTGCTAGTGCCGGGGTTGGGGCTGCTTAGCAAGAGGTACAGGACACATTGAGGCCAGATGCTGCTTGTTTGGGGTTTGCAAATCTGTGACAGATTTTAGGAAAGTTCAGCATGAGCCAAGACAGGCCTTTTGTATAGAAAAGCCACTAGAAGCATCTTGGGTGGGTCCACAAGTTGAGCGGGGCATGGTCTCATGGAATCTGCAGGGCAAGGCAACCAGTGTTAGCTAGGTTGATAGAGACTCAAATATGGCAGCCACCTGCATCTGCATGCTGTGAGGGGGAGAGGGCTCAACAAAGGAACAATGGCTTCTGCCAGCATTTCTGTCTTAGAAAAAGCTGCTTCTCCAGCCCTTGCCCTGAAGTCATACAATTCAACTCTTCCCAACGTGTCCCTGGCATCTTTCGAGCTGCTTCACCAGCTCTGGAGCTCAGAGTGAGTGAAACCATCAGTGAGTAAGTTTGTGTGTGGGCCTTTTAAAAAGAGTGCCTGGAACTCCAGCCACCCTTTGTCTCACTCAGCCACAATCTTTGCTGGTTTTCACATCCAGAAGTAGCGGGGACTTCTCTTACTGGCACTGGAAACCTAGGCTGCAGATCCTAGTGTGGGGTTAGTTAGGAGCCCTTATGCCTCAAGAGGGACCTCTGGAGCCAAGACATTCCTCCCAAATTTTAACCGCTACATGAGAGTGTGGGATCAGCCCATTCCATGTCTCTGCCCCTCCTACCAGTCTTGAGGTGGCTTTTCTGTATGTGTTTAATTATAGAACTTCTGTTCAGTTAGACCTCAGGTATTCTCAATGGTGGTTGTTCTGTAGTTTAATTGTAATTTTGATGTGGTTGTAAAAGGAAGCAAGCACAGCATTTACCTGTACCACCATCCTAACTGGAGTCTTGACTATTTATTCTAAAAGGGATGTTAAGCACCCTCTAGTGGAATCTTTACATTTTATAAGCTAAAAAAAAAAAAAACAGTTGCTTGTTAGAAGAAGATCTGCTATAGTTAGTGACAGCACAGAGTCTAAAGTCCAGGTTAACAGTGATACCCTGTATTACAGTATATATTTTCATACATTTATGTATACTTACTACTTAATTTCTAAAAAACAAAAAACAAAAAAAACCTTTCTTTTAAAGCTTAATTTTTGTGGCCTCAATCAAGGATCACATTAATTCTTTAAAACCATAATCTGAGAAATATGGAGAGTTTGACTTATATATTGAGTTATGGTAAGGATTTTGGCAAAATTCTTTTTTTGATGAGGGACTATTTGAAGTCTATAGTAAGGCAGCAAGTATATTTGTACAAATATAAGACAGACCTATAGCAGATATTATATTAATATTTTATCTATAATTTCTACTTAGTTTTGTTATTTAAACCTATTATATTTTTGTCAGAAAGCAGTATATATTTGTCATAAAAAATTCTCAGTTGAAGATAAATAGAAATAATTCTCCCACATAATTATAACTACTTTAATATTTTAATTGCTTTCTCATATGCATTAAGAAAACAAAATTACACTGTATATAATTAGGCTTTTACACAAAAGATATAAATTTTTATCCTCTTTAACCATTTATGTGTTGGATCTCTGTTAAAGTATTTGAAACTATATCCTAACCACATTGAATTTTAAGATCCCTTCAACTCTATAAAAATATTAAGAAAATGCAGCAATTCCATTTTCAATAACATAATAAAAAATTAAGGTAGAATAAGTTATGAGGCATTCAAAGAACTTATATCTAAAAACTAAAAGGCCGAATTTGTTATATGCAGTATCTTCGCAACTTGCTTTTCATCTCAACTTAATTAGTGGACAAAATTAATTTTCACCTATTTTATGTTCACAGAATTAAAAACCCATATACAAATTTTGATATCAGGAGAAATGTTTGGATGTTAATGGTAAAGTTTCTTGAGAACAGAAAATAAAATATTCTATCACGCCAGAGAAGAATTCTCTCATAAGAAAAAATAATAATTTCAAGGACAATGACTTTTAAGGAACTCATGCTTCCAAAAGGCATATAACAATATTTATTGCTAATATACTATCTATCCTGGTACTATTGTTGTTGGCATTATCTAGTGCAAGAAACTTGGCCTATAGCATTAAAATGACCTTTGTTTGAAAATCAGCTCTTCCATGCTAGGGCTGTGAACCTGGAAAAATTATCTAAACTCTGTGTGCTTCAGTTATCCCAATATAAAATAGAATCAAAAGTACATTTCATGTAGGCATGCTAGAGAAATTAAACAAAATAGAGTCTGCAGAGTATCTACTAAGTGCTAGATAGTCTTCAAGTCAATGGTTGTTTTCTTTAACTTCATCTTTATGTGAATTTGTAATAATCCAGTCATCAATATGTGAAGTTTAGATATATAATTAATATTTAGTTAGTATTTCTAGGTAACATGACAAGCATCTAGAGGATGACTTACAATTTACTGGGAACTGCACACTGTTGTTTGTTTAATGTAATAATATTTCTAATTCTTCCTCATTGTCCTGAGTGCTAAGTATCATGTTTTGATTGGGTTACCTGCCCAATTTGTCCATTTGCTCTTTCCTCTGATCAAACAGATTCCAATTATGTTTGTATATCCACCTATCTCTCATATAGTCACATGCGTAATGAAAATTCATTCCATCCCCCAACTTCAAGGGAAACTAGATGGTTCTAAGGTCTTTTTCATCTCCTTTGCCAGTGACTGACTCAGAAATGGACATGTGACCCAATTTGAGCCAGTAAGACACGAGAAATTTGCTGAGGTCTTCTGGAACAGTTTTTCTTCATTCTTCTGAGAACACTTAAGGAAGCAGTCTCTCTCACCTACCCTTTCTCATATATCCTCTCAATATTGCTATTCAATACTGTGAGGCTGGAATTGTAGCAAACATATTGTTACCGGCCTCATGATGCAGCCAGCACACAGAGAAGGAAAAATGGATATAGCCATCCTTTGAAAACTGTTCTATTTCAGGATTTTCAGTTATATGATACAATCCGTTTCCTTATTATTCAAGCCATTTTGAGTTTGTTTTTCTTTTAGAGTGGTATAGCTGATCTGCTCATCAAAACATTATAAGATATCTGTAGCAAATTTATCCAATTCCAATTGTCAAGAATATTGACTTCAGTATTCCCCCATTTCAACTCTTCTGACAAAACTTCATATTGATTTATCTTTTTATTCTCTTTCTGTGATGTTTGTATTTTCGCCTTGAACAGGAAATTCTCTGGGTCATATAGCATTTATTTAATTTGTCTGACTGCTACTTCTCAATATAAAGCTACATGAGATTAAAAAAGAACTTTATTTTTTATTTTCCTGAAGAAAGACAAAAATTCTGGAAACGTATTTTCTCTACATTTTCATCAACTTTTATTTGTACTACTTACTTGGTTTGATTTCAGGCCAATCAGCTTGTTCTATTCTGTGGTCTTCATATTTTATGTCCAAATATGCAAATATATAACGAATAATTTCTGCTCTCCCCCTCATATTAAAATAAGTGAGTTTGTAGTTTGGCATGGTATAATTCTGGAAAGAGAAAAATGGAGGAATTATTTTTACAGCCCTCTAGAAATGTTTCAACAGTTTTCTTTGGGGACATTTTGACAACTTTATGACATCTTTTGAGATAACTGGAGGTATTAGAGGATATTTTAAAACCAGAATTATAAATCACTATTCTAATAACATATGAGAATGACTTGAAATAAGATCATGACTCTCTTTTTAAGAACTAGCTGGGACATTCCAGAGAAATAACCAAATTCAAATTTTATTTATAAAAAGACTTCAGAGTAAGAAGTTATCTGCACACCTACTTTCAGAAGATGGAGTCAAAAACTTATCATTTTAAGATGTTTTTGTCCTGCCTTTAGTCACTTGTAATAGATGGTATTTGACATTTGGTTTGCTGTTTACTCCACTGACATAGCTGAGTTCGTGAGGACAGCTGGTTCAGGACTGCAAAGGCAGGATACACACAAGAGGAACATGAGCCAGCCATGCCAACCTGTCATCTCCTCTCTTCCCTCACCCATGGCTTTTCCCTCTAGGAATCAAAGGCTTTGGGAAACATTGCTTTTTTCTTTCTTACTGTTGCATGCTGTTGAGTTTATAGGGGTGCTTGCACCATACAAACAAACTTGATCTTGGGGACCTCTGTTGAGATGAGACAATGGTGAACATATTCTTCCATTCCCTCTGTAGAGGAGCAAGGAAGAAAAACTGCAAACTTTTCTTACATTTCGGAGAGTTTGCTAATACTAGCTATATTGGTTAGATATATGTCACTTTAATTTTGTGTTTTCTGTGATTTGTATTATTTCATTTCCGTTTTTTAATATATAATTATTTTAAGCACTAATAGTAGACTGTATTGTAATTTTATAATATTTAGGTAACTGAGAAAGAAACATTTTCATTTGAAATTCAGTTTCCCATTTAGTTACTGTGTATCTTTTGGTTAGCCAACAAAATCTCACTGAATTTCAAAGCACACTTTTTATAAATAAAGATACTAATATGGATGTGGGAATTTAATGAGGTAATACATTTAAGCATACAGCACAATGCTAAACACTTAATAATTATTAGCTATTAATAATAACTTTAAACTGGTTTTATAGTGAAGAATAAACACTGTGAATACAGAACACTAAAAATAAATAATAATTATAATAAATTACATGAATAAAATCATAAATAATAATTTATTTAAAGTGGCAAGTTTAAATATTTTATTCTCTGCTAAGGATGTCTTTCAAAGATATTAATGGATAAAAGAAAATTTGGGCTTAAGCCCCAAACAAAGTCCCATCTGAAATCACATCACAAGAAAGATCAAAGAATCATAAAAAGCTAGATTGCCACGCTCATATTTCAAGTTCATGCATTCATGGTGTCTATCTGTGGAGAGGATGACTGGAAATAACTGTCGAGTTGCCTATGTAGATACCCTGAGGATCCAGGAAGTGAATGTGAAGGTGATTCCTAACAAATCCACTTATCAGGACCTGGGTTTTCCATGTCTGGATGTTGTGTTGTGCAGGTGGTACTCTTTGTTAGAAACGGAGAGTTACTCTAATCATTCTCTGCTCTCTCCCACTCCCACTAGCCAGTCCAGTCATTGTCCAAGTGAAATGTGGTACATGCCATACATATCAATATGTGAGGAAATGATCTCAGTAGAGAGAAGAATTCACTAGACTAAACTAATGAAAATTCCAAGATTTACAGTCCTAAATTCCTTTGGGGGAGAAATATGCATACAGGGAGTTCAAATTTGGGAAGACTAAATGAAGTGCTCGTCAGAACAATGAAACTGTTTTCAAGTTCCTTAAAAATAGTGAACTTATAAATAAAAAGTGGGAAATATTGACTGCACAAAAAATAGTAAATAAAATAGTAAAGTAGTAAGTTTCCTTCTGAAAAAAATAAAACATTTACATAATCATAATAAAGGGGAATAAAAAGCACAATTGTTATAGTACCTGATCTATTTGCTTTAAACCTAAAAAGAACAAAAAAAAATTCAATTGTTATAGTACCTGATCTATTTGCTTTAAACCTCAAAAGCACAATTGTTATAGTACCTGATCTATTTGCTTTAAACCTCAAAAGAACAAAAAAAAAATTCAATTGTTATAGTACCTGATCTATTTGCTTTAAACCTCAAAAGAACAAAAAATATTCTTCAAAGTGGAGAAAGTATCATTCTTAGTTGCAGTTTCTATTTAGAAAGCATTTTAAATTGATTTTTGTTGTCATAGGTCAATGTTTCCACAATAATGAAATTATATATTTTTTCTTATAAACATGTCTATATAGATTCATATATGTCAATTATGGTTAACATTAAAAAATTAAACATATAACCGTTTCTCATTTGATCAAATGCCACATAACTATCTATCAGTGCCTAACTCCTGAATTCTGTGTGAAAATAAAAGAGTTGTTTGTTGCTAATTTGCAAAATCATGCTATTTTATATTGCATTTCACTCAAGTAAAGAAGATATTTAAAAATTCTTAGCATTGGTTGATAGTTATCTATATTTCTCTGTAAATATAACTTTAAATCTGAGATTTGGCACAGGCCCATGAACATCTGACAAATGCTTATCTTTTAGACCACGCTTTCAACAGTTGTAACTTATTAATGAAGCTGTATTTGCCATTACAGTCCTGTAGTCACTTGTATAATTATATTTTCTATGGAGTAAAGTCTGGTTTCTTGATTGTTACAGCTACAAAATCCCAAACTTGAAGATTTTTGTTTTTCAGAGTATATGTGCACATTTTTATAACAAGAAAAATAAGTAAATGTAAATGTAGTTGGAAATATTTACTGATTCTAAAAGTCCTTTCTATATTTTATAAAGCTTTTGCATAAAAACTAACATGAAGAATTCTAGGTAAATATTTCTATGGCCAATGAAAATAGTTAAGGAAATTTACAATAAGGGCTAAAGATATGTATAGAAGATAGTGTTTAGGAGAATATATTCTCCTCTCTTATTGCATTTAGCATTATATCTCTGTTATAATAATCTCGCTTTATTAACGCCTTTATTTTGTGAGGATGATGGACTAAAAGGAGGAAGGTAAAACATATCCCACGCCCTACGAAGGGATGCAATGAGGAACAAGTTCAAGGGCAGAGCATGTCAATGGTGAAGGGAATGTGTGGTTTTGGAGTCACTCCTGCCACTTACTACATGAATGGTCTTGGGCACTCACCTGGTCCTAGCTTTAGTCTCCTCACCTGTAAAATGGTAAGGAAAATATTGTGTGTAAAGTACCAATACAGTGTTTGACACATAGTAAGAGGTGAAAAAGAAAAGAGAGGAGAAAAGGGGAGAGAGGAAGGGAGAAAGAGAGTTCCCAGCTTAGTAGAGGAGACAGTTCAGCTTTGTGATTTGGTTGGACTCAAATCCTCAAGATCATGTTCCTTGATAAACGTATCCTGCTGCAAGCACAAAAAAAAATTAAAAACTAAATATAAAAAGGAAATCTATAGTTAGGATTAAAAGGAAGATAAACTTTGGGCCAAAATGAACAGGAAGAAAATGCAGTGAGCAATACTCCAAATTCTGAGAGATGTGGTGGCCAGCCAGGAGTTTAGCTCCTTCAGAATAAAAGAGAATAAAATTCTGCACACAAGATGGAGACTGGAGGGACATCCTGCCTGAAAGTAGGATATTTCTATAAATATTTTTAAAAGGTCAAATTGCAAATCTCTAGTAAAACTGATAAAGAGAACAATATGTGAAAAGTCACAAATAATTAATATTACATATAAAAAAGGTCACAACAGCAAATAAAGCAGGTCATTAAAAATCATAAGCTAACACTACAAATAATTTTATGTCACTAAATCTAAATCCTTAAACGGGAAAATTTTGAGAGAGATATAAACTGACACAATCAAATCAAAAAGAAACTGAAAGCCTGCATTTAACAATAACCAATAAGGAAACTGAATTGGTAATTAGTTACACCCATGAGAGACACCAGGCCCAGGTGGTTTTACAGGTGAATTTTAGTTAATCTTCAAGGGAAAGGTAATCCTTGTCTCTTATAAGTAGTTTCAGAGAATAGAAAAATGGAAAAAGATCAAAGATATTAAAAGAGGAAAGTTATAAACTAATCTTACTTATAAACATAGATATAAACATCCTAAATAACTTATTAGCTATTCAATTTTAGTAGTGTATAAAAAGAAATAAAATGTAATGACAAGATAGGGTTTATCCCACAAATGCAAGATGTTTCAACACCAAAACACCTATCTATATAATATACTACATTAATAGATTAAAAGAGAAAAACCATAAATCATATGATCTCAGTAGATGAACATAAATGATTTTTTAAAAAAACCCATAAAGTTAATCATTCATTTGTGATCAAAACTCTTAAAAAATGCTTAGCAAACTGGGAATAGAGGAAAACTCCCTAAACCTATTAGAGCTCTACAAAAAAGTTAGAGCAAACATCAGACATGGAGAACCAAAGGAAGCATTTTATTTAATGTCAGGAATAAAAAGAACCTCACTATTACTATTCAACGTAGTCCTGGGTGACCTAGTTATTTTAGTAAGGTAAGACAATAAATGACATATATAAGGAGTAGAAAGAGACAAAAACTGTCCTTATTTGCAATCAAAATGATTGTCTGTATTCAAAATCCAAGACAGTCTACATATAACCTGATCCTAAATTTCAAATGGAAATACTAAGGACCAAATTAGTCAAGACAAATTAAGAGAACAGGCGAGGACTTGACCTACCAGACAGCAAGACTTACATTAAAAACCTTGTAATTCAGATCATGTGATCTTTGTTCAGGACTGTTCAGACATACAGAAATGCATAGCATCTAGAAAACAGAACCTCAGATACCCGACAGACAAGACATTACAGTGAGAACATGAAGGGACCAGAGGAAAATGCTTCTGAGACAAAAGAAGAAAAATATAATTTGACCCCAACTTTACATAAAACATGCAAATAACATCCAAGTGGATTATAGAGCTAAACATGATTTGACTGGCCTAGGCAAATTGCAATGTCATGCTGGTCTTTTATTTCCTGTTAGCTTCATTTCTGAGCCCTTCCACTGTCATTCTGTGTTAAGAATCCCATACGGGGAAAGCGGCATGTATTTCCTGAAATGATACAGAACTAAGAAGTAAAAAGTTGATCATTCTTAAACTAACCACTGGCTTCCTTCCACTCCAAAGAAAGTCATGTAAAGTTCCTAATTCAGCAGACAAATAAAAAGCCCTCTTAGAATTCTGTTCGAAAAATAAGATACACAGTTTCTCAAAAAAACATATGAATAATGACTAATAAATACCATGGATAGAAACTTTCACGTGTGAATTCATATGAATGTAGCTGTTAAATGCAAACCAAGATTTAGTTTTAATACATGCTAAACTGGTTTAGAAATTAAATCTTTTATATGGAATATAATGGTGTTTTGAAAAGTTCTGTCTTGGGTATTTCTTTTCTTTCTCTTAGGTTTGTAACTCTTTTTACTTAATATAACAATGATACATTTTAGTGTAGTAGTTTGATAGTTTGCAGTAGTAGTAGCCTGATAAAATATAAACTATCGTAATAAAACCATTTCATTTTAACTAAGCCAATATTCTCTTCTGTATATTGCTATAAGAGACGAGTAAAACATACTTTCAAAAATTCTAGTGTTTGTGTCAGAAAAGTGACATCAATTTAAACTTACCTCTCTGGCAAAGGAGGCTAGTGTTCAATTTCTATGTCATGCACCTTAAAGATTTCATATGATAGCTGAAACAGGGATGGAATTTTTGGAGTAATTTTGATGGATAAGAAACTTATACATAAAGAATTATTAACCACTTTACAATAATCCAGAACCTAAGTGCTATTAATTCTAATTTATTTTATTCATGAAAGTGTTGGTCTACATAAAGTATTACTATTAAATAAAAGAAAATTGGGCATTCCAGGTACAGTTTTATATATGCTATGAGTTTAAAGTATAAAAAACAAAGATTACTTGCGAATTTGCTCACGATTTTTTGCTATATGTAAACTTGCCCTGTAATAAATAGAGCATAATGTATGGACTCTCACTGAACAGACAATACTGTTTTGAAATGCAACAGCTTGATTCAGGCAACAATCACCTGAGATGTTATTGTCTATATGGAAAATTCTTGTGTATATTGACATTAACTAACAACACTGTATTACCTGCTAACAGCTAGTGCTAAAGAATACTGATTTCTCTCATTCACAGCATCCCTGGAAAAGTTGTCAGGTTGTAGTTAAATCGTAGGACAATAGAGAAATCTAAGGATCTTTGTTAATTGAGTAAGTTATGGATTTTAGTCAAACACTGGATGTTTAACTTTGAATTAGCAAGGCAAGATATCTATTTTCCTATCAAAGACCAACTAAATATTCATTTTAAATGGTTGCCTCACATTAAATCCAAAGCGAGAGGAATAATTAAAATAGCCTTTGGCAGCTGTCAGTTCAAATTTCTACCCTGAGGTAAATGTCCTTAATGATGTTTGAAACTAAATGATGATAAAATGCAATTCTTGGCAAAACATGGGGACGCTTCGACAAAATGAACCTTAAAGAGATAGAAAATATTACAAATAAAGTTTCTGAACTTTTTTTTTCTTTGCTTGCCGAAAAGAGGCCCTTTCTCTCAAGGAAATATTCAGTCTCCTACAGGTACAGGATTGGCATTTGTACAACCCAATAGTGAGTGACCCCTTAGATTTTGTGTCCTATATGCCTCACTCACCTCACTTGCCTCATCCTAGTCTTTGCCCTTGTTGAGAGGGCTAATAGTAATAGCAATGGCCAAAATTTACTAAGCACTGACTACATGTTCGTCACTATGCTAAGAATGTTTCATTCTTTCCCATTGAGACACAGCAAAGTTACCCACCATGTCAAACTTCCCTCTTCCTTCTAATAATAATAATAATAATAATAATAATAATAATACCTATTTTACATGGTGGTAGAGAAGAGTAAAATCTCTGAACTTTAAAGAAAAAAAGAAAAAGAAAGTGAAGAACTATGAAATTCTCTACTGCTTCACATATTGTGAAAACATCAGTTGGGAAAATTCTGGAACAAGTAACAAATCCTAATTAGGACTGAATTCTTCCTCTGGTATTTATTGACTATGTTTTCTCTGTTAAAAGCCACTCAAAGGTTTTTTTAAATCTCTTAAAATCTTTTAAAATCTCTTGTACCTACGTTTCTCTTAGAAATTACCATTTGATCTCCACTAACAGTCTCCAACTGAGAAAAGATCTGAGTAGTGAAATGTGAAAATAAGCCACAAGACAGTCTCTCAGTCACACACAGAATATGACAGCAATAAAAATTAAACCCTAAAGAGTGAAGACTATCTTGTTTCTTATCTTTACAGAATTCAGTCATATCACTTACTTGTGCTGCGTCTCTGTGGAGTGTCTAGTATCTTCTACGTCTTTGTATGTGACTGCATCTTGGGTTTACATGATGAGTTAACTGACAATCACAAGCCAATGAGAGAAGAGGTGACTTACTTCCTTGTAACTCTCTTCCTTCACTTCTTAGATGAAATATGACTGCCAAACAGTTTAAGGATCAAAGACTTCTGGTTATTCTTGGCGTTTAATGGGATCTTGGTGTATACATAACCTAACATATTTGCATACAGTTGGTAAAGTCCAAGTTATAGATGTGAAGTATGCCTGTTGCTACTGTTATGTAACAAAAGAGGTCTATTTGCCTGTGTGTGAGTCAAAGGAGAGAGACGTGCAGGTTTGCAGCAAAGAAAGTAAAGATCTATTTCAGGGAGCTGCAGGTCCCAGAGACACAGGAGAGTTCATGCTCTTAACAACCTGGCACCCCAGATGTCTTGGGAGTACAGATTATATAGTGGAAAACCAGTCATCATGGAAACGAAGGGAGTTGTGGTAATTGATCAGTCTGGCACCATCCCATCTGGTCCTGTGGCTGGTGAGGTTGTTCTGCCTCAATGGGCCTGGAGCTGAAATAAATCTAAAGCTGTCATCCTTAATACAACCAAAACTTATCGTCCCCATGGTTATAGACCTGAGGCTCAATAAATCGTATGTCCTAAGGCTTAATGATTAAAGGAGCGAGCATACGAAGGTAGAAAGTGGAAAAAGCAAGTAGGTCACAGTGCCATTATCTGGGCAAAACCAGCTCGAATCAGAAAAAAAACTATATTAAAGAAATGAAATGAAGTTTGTGTGCAGTTACACTACATGTTCATTTATTTTTAAAATCTTACACACAGGCTCCTGGAGAATGAGAAAATATGGGCGCAAGTAAACCCTCTTTACAGACACACTCTTGGTTTGCTTCCTCACTCCATTAGGTCTGCTTGGAGCATCCTTGCCTCACCACTTCCTCACCCGGACCCTCCTCCAACAGTCTCATCCTTTATCTGCAGTGTATTTCTTCAACACAGTGTCTGACAACATAGTATATTTTGTTTACACCTTCCAAAAGTGCAGACACTTCAACGTTTAGTTTACTATTGTGTCGTCAGAATTGAGAGGCGTTCCTGGCGCATCGCTGGCACTAATATATATTTGATGAATGAATGGTCTCAATTCGTATTTCCCCACAATTCACATTTTTACAAGAACTCTTTAAATTCTCATTGCAGCTGGTGTGTTTTATTTATAGTCACTTCTCAGAAGGGCCTTTTTAAAGTAAATTTGGAGTGGAAGATTCCAATATAGCTTGTTGATAATCCTATACAGATTAGTAACAAATGCCTAAATGTTTTAAGAATTTATTTTTTCACTCCTTAGCATAGAAATTAATTCCAGCTATAATAATAGGACAGCTCAGTGAAAAGACACAGTAAAACACCTGCCTGTGCATTATTGGGCCCACAGATTATCTGTGAAACATTTTAATGACAGGCTGGCTTTCAACTTTTAGAAAATTACGCTCATAGACAGCAAAAGCAACTGATTAATTGTGCAGTATTTCCTATTTCTAAACACTTTAAACTTTTAAAAATGTAAACATAAGAAATGGAAATAAATATATTAGTCAGTACAAAGTTTAATTAAGAAGACATAATTACAGCCCTTTATGTGCCCAAAAGATATGTGTAAGTCAAAATGAAATGCAAATGGAATGGGAGCCATACAAAACCAACACTTTGTATGTATTATCTTTCACTGAGTTTTAACTTACATTTTTAAAACCTCTTTTTGCCCTTACCTGAATCATTTTTAATCCCCTTTTATGATGAGGAAACAGAGATATAGGAAAATCGCTCAGGAATTTTGGATGCACAAGCTAGTGCACTCAGTGCATTACTTGGCAAGAAATTATTGTTTAATAAATATTAGTGGTTATTGCATATTTCTTTAATAATGGAAAAACAAATAAAATCGCTTAAAAATAGTCCACATGTTAGTTCCTCTTTAATTATTTATTTTGGTAAAGGAGAAGTATTCAAACAAACCTCTTTCTATTTTTCTGGCTGCTCTGCTAATGGAAGATAAAGGAAGTCTCCAGGAGAAGCCCACAGAATTTCCTTTACTTGACATCACAATGTCTTTTTCACAGTTAGTTGAGAACCTAAAAACACGTATTTAAACCCTGGATGGAGAAGGCAGGCTATGAAGAATATTTTTCTCTTTCTGCTTCTAATTTATTTGAGTAATTGAAATATGCCTGTAAATCTTTAGTGTTTATGTTTCCCCAGATTTCAATGGTGACAGCATTATTTTTCTTCCCTGACTCCAGGTACTGTGAAGAATGATACAGTAATTATTTCCAAGGTTGCGAGTAAAGGTTTTTCTGCCTAGCTCTTTGGTTAAAAGAGGATTCCCAGATATAAGCAAATAATGGTAATATAAATAGCTAATATTCGTTAACTGCTACCCATGGGCAAGCATTGAACAAAGTGCTTGTCATATGTTATCTCATTTAATACCCACAAAATAACATCACAAATGATGTATATATACTTGAATATGGTTATGTAACTGACTAGGGCATGTCATGAAAGCATTTCTGGATGCAAAATTCTCAAACATTTGAATCTTATTCATGAGATTTTATATTTACTCTTCTGCCAAAAATGGAAAAATAAGAATTAAAATAAAGTAAGTTGCTTTCAAGATTTTTCCAGAATCAATTACTGTCCTCTCTGTATCATTATAATATACATCGTAGGAGAAAAAACCATGCATTAAATCTTACCTCTTCCTTTACCTTATCCTCTTACCCAAAAGAGTTTCATTTCCTCTCCTAAACTCAGTTCTTGGAATGTAAGAGTTTGCCTAGTTACCTCTGAAGTCACTTTCTGTGCTATTATTCAATGACATAACTTTCCCCTGAAGACATTTCTCTGTCTTGCGTGATAATGTGAATGATAACTAAGTCCAAAGGCACACAGAGTTCATGGACTGAAAATTATAGGGGCATAAATTATCTTTGACCCCAAATCTAGCAACAAAGACTCAAGATACTCAGATCACTGGACGGCCACACTCTGATAATCCCACATCACAGGATGAACTTACTCTTTTATAGACGCTAAAACTAATGCAGACAAAAGTATAATTTAGGGGAGATTTTTGGTGAGATTGAAGTACTTTTCTAGATGTTATCAAGAAGCAAGCAACCAAAATATATCTATTAAAATGATTTATTTGTATTTTTTTACATATTTTGAAAATATATTAATCTGAAGAAAGAGAAGATTTTGGGGAATAAGAAAGTGTCAGAAAAATTCCAAGACAGTAGGGGACTAATAATAGCAAATGCTGATATTTGTGCTGATCGTGTTCCTGGTACTCACTCAATGTTTTCATTTGCCAAGGTCTCAAAACCAGCAAGCAGAAGATCCATATCTATGTTTCTTACTCTATTAGGCTTCTGCCATTTACTGACACTATTTCTCAGGATTATTCAACTTTCTTTAGCCTCACTATACATATCAAGTAAATTTCTGCTCTAAATTCTTTCTCCTAAGCAGGTTTTTTTCACCATTTTACTTGAGAAATTGATTTTGTATGCCTTCATATCAGACATGTAGGATTTCTGGCAGAATTATTTCAGACTGGCCTGCAATGCAAAAAAAAAAGGAAATTTCTTAGAACAAAGAAAATCTTGTTTCTGTTGACACAAGTAACATCTGCTGTCCTGTGCCTATAAGGACAACCAAGCTCTAGTGAAAGGAAAATTCTAAGAGATGACTACAGAAATTAGATAAAGCTTCAATTCTTTAGAGCACACTTATACAAGAACATAAAAATATATACAGTTTGTTAAAGCAAAGAAGCAGCAGTTTTCATTTACACCAAAGTAAAAAAAAAAAAAGATCCAAAGAAACAATGAACAAAGTTATGCCAAGAAATAATTTTTCTGGACTCTAAGACACAATTTTGTTACATGAGTACTTTGGTTCATCATGAGTCTGAGCCATATGGAGAGAAAATATCAGCTATTTCCAAAATTCTGGGACCAAGTCCACAAAGGCTGGAAATGGTATGTTTTCTGGCAGTATGTACATTTCGTTGATGGAAACAGTTTCAATAGCTCATGGGAAGCTATGGGCTTCAATTAGGATGAATCACAATAGTCTAGGGGAAAGATCCAGAACTATTACTAGGCCTGGATTTTAGAGGAATTTATATAAATGATTAAAAAGTTGTTATCCACGAACACCAACTGAAAAATGATGTGTTAATGTGATTATGTAAAGAACTGAATGCTTCTTAAATATTACCATGGGTCCTATGGCCCATGTAATAAGTGTCAGTTAGACACAGCAGTGCTGTAATCACAGCATCTTTGTTTGCCTCGGTGGCTTTGACCGTTTGACCATCCCCTTCCTTCCTCAAAATCCATTTGGTTTCCTCTCACAATTTTATGTTCTTTCAAAGAGAACCTGCCTCAATCAAATACTTCTGTTTAATAAAGGGAGAAAAGTATACACATGAAAGAATAATTAACTTGAGATTCTCACTCAAGATTCATGCAACCAACATGTATTGAACGCTGGTACCAGCACTATAAAATATCTCCTATAAATATGTGTTTTTATGACATGTGCTTCTTAGTATCAGGTAAGAATACTTAAAAAAAAAAAATTTTATAAGACAATTTTCAGGTTTTCACCAAGATAAAAGATGCTGTTATTACTGGTGCAAGTGTTACTTTTCTCATGAAGATTTATCTTCCTATTGATTATGCTCTTTGTTGAAATGACCCTGTTCTCTATAATTCGAGGCAACATTTAGAAAGAGGGTTTGCTGAACAACTGACAAGAACTTCGTGGCCTATTTGACAAATGTATTTCTTAGTATATTCTAACAAATTCAGTTTGGATTTTTCAGTGGTTTGTGAAATATTGAATGACTTCATTCAATTTCCAAAAAAGGCAGACCAAGGAACAGACCTTAGATAAATGGAGATTTACTAATTGCCGACATTTTGTTGGGCCCAATTTGAAAACAGAGCTTCCTTTTCTGCAAATAAATAGAAATTCATATGAAATTGTATATAATATTGACTTAAACTTCATGTTAATAGGCTACTATGTTTTCGTAAATGTTCAGAATCAAATTTTTTGTTTCTTTGAATGTAGTGGTAATCCTACTTCAATTTTAAATTCCTACTTGTTTGCTGTTTTAAAACAGCCCGTTAGAGAGAAGTATGCTCTGAGCTACATCACAGTCTCTTCAGTTACACAGCTCAAGCAAAACAGGGTTCTGATGTGCGACAGCTGCTAAGGTTAAGCTGCCGTTCATGGCTCATTTTTTCAGTTTTAGCAAATGCAAAGCATTACATATTTTTTTCTTTTTTTAATCAAAGGCATCTTTTATTTTTTATCAAAGTCGAAGGCATCTTTTAACACCTTTGAACTTCAAAAAGTGAAGTTTGAACTTAAGCCAGTTGAGCATTTAGTTTTAGTTCTCATTCTTTGGATCTTATTTATTAAGCCCTGTTGATAAATTCAAAAAATAAGGATGGCAAAATTTCCCCAAAATGTGCTTTAAAAAAAAAAAAAGAATTTAACCATTTTCCTGCATTATCTTAAGAACATATGATGGAAATGCTCAAATTGAATGTATGGGTTGATTTCCAAAAACTGAAAAGTCACAGTTCTTATATATTCTTTATTTAACATTTTAAAAATTGCTTTTTCTTTTTTATTATTCATATCTTGTTTAAATCCTACTGTTTAAATTTCCAAACTTGTCTTTTCCAAAGTAGCTGGATAAACATGACATTAACAGCACACGGTTATATCCCCAAACTCCACTAAAAAGGCAGTAAAAGTATGTGAAATGTAGTCAGAGAAAAGGGAAGCATTGGCAATATAAGAAACATTTCAAAAAACATTTTGGCAGACAGGAAGCAAGTGGAGGAGTGGCACTGGATCACAGCAGTGTAGTCAAAGTTATAATCCAAGTTTTCCTAAAGATAGGGAGAAGGATATATACTGCGGAGATGACATTCCAATAACCATAAGGAACCCATGAGACACCAGGGCCCCAAGGCTCATAAAAGTGGACTTGAGATTCAGGACCCAAAACCAGGGATTAGGTAAAAGTCAGCAGAGAAATCACTGAACCCCTGTTGACCTACCATTTTCTCAACCCCTACTGCCCACTGACCAACCCCTCAGCCTTCAAAAGAAAAGGAGGAAAAATCTTGGGGAAACAGAGACTATATTCTAATCACTGAATAATTTTCTTATAAATATGTAGTTTTGGAAAATAATTTTCATAAAAACAAATAAAGGGAGAAAATTGCAGTCAGTTCAAATATTTGATATGCTTACTTCAAAATAATGATAGTTGGGGGTGCCCTTTAAGGCACACACAGCAAATCTGTAAAGCAGATGTTATTAGACCCAGATGAGAAAATTAAAGCTTAGAGTTATTAAGTAGCTTACCCAAGGTTGCACAGTCTTAGGTAGTGGTTCTAGTACTCAAATTCTGCTTTGTTGATTACAAGCCTATGCTCTTACAACTACCTGAATATACTACTTCACAAAGATTTGGTTTATAACCACTCTGCACAGAGGAAAGACTCTTCAGGATAAAGAAAGAAGTGTTGAGGAACATTCTTCACAAGTTTAGAATTACTGATTATTTTATTGTTTAATTAATAAACTTGAAATTTAAAGGTTAGTATTAAATACTTCCAAATATTTTTTCTTAGAGCTACAAATATACGAAATTAAATTTAGAAATACAAATTAAGCTTAACAGTGTTGGTCAATCTTACCAAGAATTTCTTATCTTTTTTTTTTTATCTTATCATTTCCTTTGAGACTGTTTTTCTCTGTGCTTAATGTGTTCTGGATTCATTGTTCCCTGAAAAAAATTTTGCTCTGACTAATAATTGGGACCAAAGTACTTAGTATGATTTCTACCCATTTAAATATGAGCTTATATTTTCTGTATCCTTTACCAACCTTCGTCAGGTAGTCTAAATAACAATTTGCATATCCACATCTGAAAAGTTCCTGCTTTCTTTATACAAATATTTGGGCAGAGCCATCTCTCCAGAGAGCTGGGCTGAGGTTGGGGATGGGGCATAGAGAACTGATGGGATGCGGGGGGATGGGGTAGGGAGCACGGCTTTTTCTACGACCTAGAAGAAAAAATTTTACATCGTATCTTTTTTTAAAATTTTATTATTAGTTTCAAGTATACAGTACATTAGACATTAAATAGTTTATAAAATGATCCCCCTACTTGCTCTTTCTCTCCTCTGGCTCTCTATCTAGCCATTACATTAATGTGAACTGCATTCCCTAAGCCGAGAACATCATATCTTTTGTCCATCTGCCACATCCAGCATTTTTAGGCAGGTTAAATAAAATGAAAAGTATATCAAAAACAAAAATATGAAGGGGAGAAAAATCTCTCTAGCTAAGTGCTTTGTGAAGATAATATGCAAATGAGGGAGGTGCAGTGTCACCTAATAACTCAGATGACGATAAGGAGGAGTGTAAAGTTCCTGAACATGTTTCAGCCTCCATAGCCTGTTAGCAGGAAGATGTTCTTCAGCCACCCACCACGGTATTGCCTGTTGGGAAAGCTCTCAAAATTATGAAGGTTGACCACCCAGGGCACTTTTTACTAGAAACTGCTTGACAATGCTCCACATCAATTATGTTGCACATCTTTTCCTTCCATTCTGGTTTCATAATATTTGCTAAACAAAGCATGTTAAGAGTTTAGGTTTAAAACTTTTAAAAAAGTTGAATTTTAAAAGCCAACAATGAAATTCAGAAAGCATTTTAAAAGGAATTGCTTGATAACCTTTCTCTTTTCATTTTTTTTCTGCTTTATCTTTTTGTTTCTATCTCATTTTCTCCTTCCTGTAGAGATATTTTTTAACATTCCAAAGTAAAAGCACATGTTCTAGTGAGGAAAAGAAATTCATTATGTTGGTGGTCATAAATTTGTTACTTTACTGGCAAATCAAATCTATTATGTCACTGTGCAAAATTTATGATTATATGCTATAGGTGAAACAATCAATTTAGCTTTGAATATAATGATAATGTTCAGGTGAAAGCCAAAGAATGAAAGAACTTTCTTCAATTCATTTGGTCATATTTCCTTTTCCCCTATAGTAAATATCTTTGTACAGTCTATTTTAAGGGTGTACTTTTCCACCATTTGACTTATGGCTTGGCTGTGTGATTTCCTGTGCCCAGTGTAACACTAGCAGACATGATACAACCAGAGACTTTAAATATGCTTGCAGTTTGGATTTCCCTTTTGCGCCCCGTGTTCTGCCGTAAGAAGAACACGCCCTGAGTAGCCTGTGGTCCCAGAATGAAAACCCACAAAGCCTGAAACAGAGCTTGCCCAACTTCCCTGTCGTCTACTTATGAATGAGAATACTAAAATGTTTTTTCTTGGCCACCAAGACTTTGTTACGCAGCAGTATGACAGCAATAGGTGACAATATTGTTATGAGGGCTTTCTCTAACTATCAATGTGATCCTGTCAGCTAATTACAAGAAGGGGAGAGTTTTTAAAATAAATAAATATAGAAACTATACTGCTTCTTTTCAAGAAAGGAGGTATCCTAGGAACACTTTGCCTGTAAGTAGTTGCCAAGGTTGGCAAGAGAAGTAGCAGCTTCTAGCAAACCAGCCAATATGGCAGAGTGTGTAAGAGGCAAAGTCAGAACCATTGACCTTTTTTCAAGAAATATCTAATAGTCATTGTATTACTAGGGTTTTCAGGATGTGTGTGTGTGTGTGTGTGTGTGTGTGTGTGTGTGTGTGTGTGTGTGTCTGAGAGAGAGAGAGAGAGAGAGAGAGAGAGAAAGATTTGTTAGAAAGAATTGGTTCATGTAATTATGGAGGCTGAAAAGTCCAAAGTCTATGGAGTCAGCCGGCAGGCTGGAGGCCAAGAAAAGCCAATGCTACAGATAAAACTCAAAGGCCATCTGCTGGAGAATTCTCTCTTGCTCAAAGAAGCTGGTCTTTTTGTTCTATTTGGACCTTTAATTGATTGGATGAACCCAAACACATTAACGAGGTTAACATGCTTTACTCAAAGTCCACCAATTTATATGTTAATTTCATCTAAAACCACCCTCACAGAAACACTCAGAATAGTGATTGACCAAATATCTAAGTACCCAGTGGCCCAGTCAAGTTGGCATGTAAGGGCGACCATCACAATCATGATACCCCAGGTGTGGTTCATTCACCCAAGGGATGCATAAGACAATCCACTAGGAAGTGGAAAAAAATCTATTTACATTTTTAAACTAAAAAAAAATAAGAAGAAAGAAAACTTTATTAATATTTAAAATGCAGATTGAGAGTGAAAGCTCTCTTTGAGAACATTAAGATGGGGGAAATGAAAATAAAGAATGCAGCCAAGAAAAAAAAATCCAAACAAAACAGCAGGATAGAAACTGGTCTTGCTAAAATGCAATATTTACATGTGCAGTGGCAAGGATGGGGAGTAAATAGCAGTAACTGAGAACATTTTGCACAAGAAAAATATGTTTGTTTTAGTGGACACTGAAGAAAGTCAATTAGAGCTTTTGAATTATTATTGAATTATTTTTTGGATTTGAAAATCATATGGCCTGCCCCAGATTCAAATTTGTTCAGTTATTTCTTTAATCTGGTGGTATCTGTAATAGTAGCAATTAGTTAAAAGTTAAAGAATAACAGAAAGAAAAAGTAGTTGACTGCCAAGAATGGAAGGAAGTATACTCTAAGAAAGACACCTTTGCGTTGTTAGTCTTGATCAGGGCCAGAGACCTAGAGATGATCATTAGTAGATAACTTGAAGTGGGACAGAGGCCAGCCCACAAAAGTTCTCACTGGCTTGACTGAAAGAAAATAAAGAGGCTTGGGAAAACTCCATGTATCCCTTTCTCATTTAGAACTCCATCAGGTGCTAATATCATGTTCTACGACTGTTTGAGTATGCATTTAGAATTAACCCTTGATTTTATATTTACACACGACTGAGGAGACAAGCATATTTGCATCTTTAGTGCATTAGTAGTCGTTTAGGGCAAACGAGAGATATCTTTAGATTCTCTTTGATTTTATATGTAATCCAAGTTGATAGCCCTCTATTGAGCACAATTAGCCAAACTTCACCATATGGTGAAGATGAAAAGCAGTCCAGGCAGAGGGAAAGCTTGAATGAAAACACTGAAGAGTGAAGATGATACTTAATATGTAAATCACAGGAGCCTGGTAGGCTGGGGGAACATGGTGGAGGCCTACCTGTCTGAGAGGACCTAACCTACCAGACTAAAATGCTAGGGAGTTTATGCCCCAAGGCAGTGAGGAATCACTGAAAGATTTTAAGTAAGGAAGTAACAGGAGTACATTTTGTGTGTATGTGTGTGTGACCAATCACTCTGGTCAGTATGAATTGGAGGAATAAGAAAACTAATCTGAGGAAACCAGTGCAATTGCAAAGGCTAAATAGAATTATGGAGGCTCCTCTTTAGTATTACGTGTCTGTGTGAATCTACCTGGGCCCACAGTCACAGCATAAGCAAAGTATTTATTCAGTTTTTAAGTATTTTTAAGTTTTTAATTAGGCAGTTTGGTTTCAATGAGCACCCTCTTTACCAGAAACCCTAAACCACACAGGCTTATGGGGGAAAGGAACTGTGTGGGTCTATGAGAAGTTCTGCTTGAGAGGCCGATAGATTCAGTGCTGAGAGCAGGTCCACTCCTCGGCTCTGCTTCCTCTAGGTTCACTCCATTCTCAGGTTCCCAGCTGCTTCCAGATTTACTCTTCTGATTGAAAATATCAGCTCAGATGTAATCCAGAAGGTCTTTTGCCAACAAACCTTTTACTAGGTTTTCCAGAAGCCTAGCAAATACACCTACAATCTTATTGGCTGACTGCAGGACCAATAATTCTATTAAGTACAGTAAGGCACCCAGGAAAATGTTTTAATTTCTTTAAAAATTAGATGAAAATACAATAAACTTCTAAAGTAAACTTCCTTTTAAAAGAAGACTCCTGTGATATTTGCTACAAAAATTATTTGATAAAGTAGAATGCTAATCGTTCATGCGTGTAAATGCTATTACTATTTTTTATTCTTACACTGTTTTACAATGGATGAAAATAAAATCCAAGGCAACTTTCTGCCCATCAGGCCTGCTTTATGTCTTATTCTCAGCAGGGCTATTTTCTAGTGCTCCCAAGCAGAAAATTAACAAACAAAAATAGCAAAGCATGCATTTGAACTAATTGAACTCGTATGGTGAACTCAGATACACATTCTTTTAAAGAACTGTGAAGTAATCCAAAAGTTTCTTCAAAAAAACATTTCTAGGAAATCAATTTGAAAAAAAAAAGCCAAACCTGTATATATTCTGAAGCTACTCGTCCATTGGGATGATGAAAAATTTCTGGGGATGCATCATGTTGAGGTTGCATGATGTACTTTTGCCATTGAACTGTATACTTAAAAAGGGCTAAAATGGTAAATTTTCACCACAATACATTTTAAAAAAAATGTTCATCCTGAATAAAACCAACTCAAAAATATTCTCCAAATTGAGCTTGAACTTTCATTGTATGTTGTTTGGTTTAAGCCTTGAGTGACCACCATACCAGTGTTTCTTAAGTGCCTGCCAAAGTCTTTCTGAGTGTAATTGGCTTGGTTTAGAGGGATAACATTTATTGGATACATAAAATACAACTCATGTCCTTACAGATTCATCAAAATAAGTAAATAAATACACAGTCCAAATTGAGATCAGTTTTGAATTAAAAGTCGTATCCCTAGCTCCAAGAAAATGCTTATTGCCTTTCTAGCATATGTGTTCAATACTTGTATTTGTATTTGCCAGAAATCATTCCTCCAGAGATACCATATGACTGCTTTTAATTGCAACATGTTGGACTGCCTTTTCTGATGTCCAAATCATATGAAAAATATTTGTATGGAAAACTGGCTAATGGCTCACTGTTCATCTTTAGGCCAAGGTATATACACAGCTCAAATTGTATTCTAGTTCATTGGGATCGACACTTTATACAGAGTTGATGGTCCTATGATCAGGAGATTATTGTCAAATATCTCAAGTAGGATTCTTAAGCCAAGTGGCTATGTATTTTTAATGTAAAACTGACCCAGATTTATATCTGCAATAAACTCAGGACGTTGTTTTCCCAGATTTTTTCATGATAGGACATAAGCTATTCTGCAGTAAGTTTAACTACTCACTACTGAAATTTTGGGGTTCGTTTTGTTTTTATTTGAACAACATTCTGTTATGAACAATATAATATAATTCCAGCTGATTATGGGTATTTTTATTAATTTATATGTGTGTTTAGTTTGCTCATACGTAAAGAGATTACTATCCAACTAAATTCAAAAGGCTTGTTGGAAAAGTCATCTTTCAATTCTTCATCAGTGATACTTAATGGTTTTCTTTCCCCCAGAGAAAAATCTTATATTCTTCTCCAGTGTAGGTTATGGCATATATGTAATTAATGGCATACCATGCAGAATACCACCATCAATGATGATTCTAGTTAATTACTCGGTTACTATCTAATGATCTTTAATCAAATAAATTAATTCTTCAGAACAACATGTTTGACTTTTTGTTTTGAAATACAGTGGCCACATTTTATGGTTTATTAAGTTATTGTCCTTTATTTTCCCTTAATAATACTCATAGCCTACATAACTTATTGGTACCAGGCATTTTATAAGAACTTCATACAAATGAATTTATTTAATCCTCACAACACCAGTGTAGGATATGTATTATTATTATTATTCTTATTTGATACTAAGAAAAGTGAGGCTCGTAAGTTGCCCACACTTACAGTTAATAATTGAAAGAGTTAAGATTTGAATTTCGGCAGTCTGTCTTTAAAGGTGTTGTTTTTAATCCCCAATCTGAAACACAGGCACATTTTGATAAATTTCCTACCTGTAGTTACTTCCTTTCTTGGATTTGCCTCTTTGCGCCTTATACTCATATATTAAAAGACCCTTGGTTGTTTTGTTTTGGTTTTTTTTGGCCTTTACAGTACTTATTTTAGTTAGTAAAAATTATACGGCAGAGGGTAGAAGAATGTTCCTGATTCAGTCGTTTTGCTCTGAGTTGCTCGGTATTGGTCTTGTCAATTGTGACTAGCAGTCGGTAAGGATTGTTAAAGCGACTTGGCCATATGGAAATCAGCTTTTGCAGAAATGCGATAGAATAAAAGATATCACAAATATATTTTCAAGCATTTCCTATGGGATTATTGAGATTCCATATAAAGATAATTTAGATGAGCACTGTAATAAATCAAACGAAATTTGAGGTCCAGCATCATTTCTAATTTGTCTCTGATGGAGCTGAGAAATGGCGGCAAGGCTGAGAATAGAAACTAATTCTCCCTATTCTCCATTTAGTGCTCTTTCCTCTCTGCCCTCAAAAACTCACTGTCTTACGGTGGGTGCTGAGAAATTAAAAAGACAATGATGAAACTGAGAATGTGTTAAGGAGAGCACAGAAAGGTACATGAAATCCAAATGAAGAGACTAGAAAATGGTTCTGACAGGAGATGATACAGAATCTTAGAGGTGACTAGATAAAGAGAAAGGAAGACTGTCCCAAGCATGAGAGCAGCATTTACAAGTCCCAGATCTTTGAGAGTAGAGGACATGGTCAGAGATGGCAACTCTCTCAAGACGTCTGGGTAAGCTGGAACATGGGAAAGAGGAAGCTGGATATAGATAGAAGAAAAAAATAAGTCCTTCCTATGCCATACTAAAGGATGAAAATTTTAGCCAAATCTTTTGAGATGACATTGGAGGATTTTATACAGAGGAGCATTGCGATTGGATTGCATTTTAGAAAGAGTGCCCTGGTAGGAGGACGTGTTGTTGCGTGACACCAAGTCAAAAACACAGAATGAGGAGCACACTAAGAGGTTCATCTTGAGGTGACTGTAAGGCATCTGAGTAGAGACATCTAGTTGGTATATGCTTCAGGGAATCTGGTGCTCAGGAGACTATTCAAAAAAGAGATAGAAATGTGGTGATTTGTCAATAATGCATTCAATAAATATACAGTGAGCATTTACAAAGTGTCAGGTATTGTGACAGGCTCTGAGAATTCGGAGGTGAGTCAAATCAGAGCCCATCCTTGTCTTCCAGATGTCAAAAGTTTACAAAGGAAGTGAGGGACATGTGAAGAGTTGAGAGAAGGAAAGAACCATAGGTTCTATTATGCAGTTGTGTCGAGAGCATGATGGGGTAGTCAGTTCTCTCTAGGAAAAGTTAATTTGATGCAGTGTTCTGAAGTTATATTCCCAGTGTCCTTGAAAAAATAATTTGCATAAATGATAAAGTGCAAACTGGCTTAAAAGTTTCTTCTGGCATTTGAACCTAATAAATAATGTGGTCATTGGTGAGTTTATCTAAATCATTGTTTCAGTAGCTAACAGTAGTAGCTAACATTTATTAATTGTCTATTACATGTTAGATAATATTATAAATATTTCAAATGTATTTTCCCATTTGATCCTCACAACGACCCCAGGAAATTAATGCTATTATAGTCTTTATTTTATTTACTTTTTTGTAGTTAATAAGTTATTTGTTTCTCAATAAAAACAATTATGATACAATTACTTTGAATAAATTATGAATAAATCAAATTATTAAACATAAAATAGCACTTTGAATTTTTAATCACAATAACAAGAAACTCAAAGACATTGAGATGTAATAATTTGTTATTTGGTTGCCTTACTTTCATAGAAATAAAAGTTTTCATGCAGATTTTCATACATAGTCTGCATTTTATACACGAGAGAATCAAAGCACAGAAAGAATAATTTATACAAGGTCACCATTTAGAAAGCGGAAATAGGAAAGACAATAAAATGCTTTTTTCATCATCAGTTGTGTAATGAATGTTGACTTTTGTTATTTCCTCCTCCTTTTACACATGTCAACTGCCAGAATTTGGTAAGGTCCTTATTTTCCTCATGTAGGCATGGAGACCTTTAAGGATCTCTCCTTTACAGATATTCACTTTTTATAAATAATTGGTTAATATAATATATCTATTAAATAATTATTTTGGCTGAGAGAAATATTATAATGGAAAAAGTTATAATTCATTAAAGGCAAATTATCAAGCACTACTCCTGTGTGTCAGGCTCTGTGCCAATCTCTAGTGATAAAGACATAAATGAAATATGGTTTTTGCCCACATGTTAGAAGGAAATGATGATTAAAACATTCATTTCTTGTTCCCCATAAAGAAAACCCACCATTGGAACATACAAAGGGCATAACTCTTAGCAGATGAGATTGGGGAAAAAAATCATATACTCACATTAATACACTTAGCCAATACATTAAGATATAATAATCAGTTTGGTTTCCAAAGTAAGGGCCATTATTAGACCCTTGTGCATTTCATTTTTACTTTTATTGATTTCCTGGGTAGTCCAAAGTTTTGCTTTATAACATCACTCTTTTGTAGAACTAACACTTAACCTTTATGCCCTGGATCTACACATTTGAGTGTATTTAATTGACTGAGAATCACTGACATTTGTGTGTGTGTGTGTGTGTGTGTGTGTGTGTGTGTGTGTGTGTGTGTTTAGAGGAGTTAATCATCCTCTTGATTGCCTTAGTTGGTTGTGTTTGCTTTTGCTAATTTTTAGCCTTCCAAAACACCTAATGACTAACCAAGAATGTTGCCACCCTCCTTGTCTCCATGTTACACAGGCTTAGTCAAGGCCTCTTTAATGTCCCTTTATTTTTTATCATCTTTTTTTTTTAACCTGATTCTGGATTCATTTCCTTTTAGTATCATTATTTTTTCTTATCTCTCCAATTCTAAGCCTTCTATCAGTTATAGCTATTGATCTGGAGAAAAGACAGAGATTCCTAGCAACACGTTCAGTCTCTGAACACTGTGGTGATGAAAAGCAGTGTAACCTCATATCTCTCCTGGGTTGCTCTGAAGAAAAAAGTATAATGGGGAAGAAGACCCAATATTGTGATGTTGAACTTATAATTGTTTACCTCACTGTAATGAGAACAAATATGGTAAAGTTGTCTTTAATTTCCTGACTTGAATCTTCTCAAAAGAAAGGAATAGGAATAAGATATTTTGTGAATGAATATGAAACATACCATATAGGAGCCAAAAAAAAAAAAAAAAACTACTAAATTTTCTGCTTGAAATTTTCTTCTCTTAATTAGTGCAATGCCTGCAGCAATTATAACTTTAAAGTGCAGTTAACATTAAAGTAATTGGAATATCCTGTGTCTCAGGTCTGTTGATAATATTTTTCTGAAGTTATGTTTGAACTTTAAAATATTTGATTAATTGTTTTTGCTCATGATTATGAAGTACAGTTAATTTTTTGATATAAATTATTTTAGGTCATGATTTAAAAGGCATATTAGGGAAGCCACATCATTGGCATACCATGACTAATGATAATTCCAGTGTAACTGTCAATCTGACTTTTTAGGTTTGGTGGGAATTCCCATCAAGGTATATTTGAGGACACAGAAGGAAGAAACTGTCTTGAACATTAAGTCAGATCATTAGAAACCAGTCTCCTTCAATACATTCCCTATCAAAATACCATTGGCATTTTTCAGAGAGCAAGAACAAATAATCCCAAAATTTATATGAGACCATAAAAGACCCCCAACAGCCATGGCAGTCTTGAGAAAGAAGAACAAAGTTGGAAGTATGACACTACCTGAATCAAACTATACTACAAGGCTACAGTAATCAAAACAGCATAGTACTGGCATCAAAAACAGATATATTGATCAATGGAATATAATAGAGACCCCAGAAATAAATCCACACTTATACTCTCACTTAATATATGACAAAGGAGGTGAGAATATACAATGGGATAAAGACAGTCTCTTCAATAAACGGTGCTGGGAAAATTGGACAGATATACGCAAAAAAAAAAAGAAAGAAAGAAACTGAACCACCTTCTTGCACTGTATATAAGAATAGACTCAAAATGGATTAAAGACTTTAATGTAAGGCCTAAAACCATAAAACTTCTAGAAGAAAACATAGGCAATAAACTCTCTGCTATTGCTAACACCAATTTTTTTTCCCGGCATTGCTCATCGGGCAAGGGAAATGAAAGAAAAAATAAACAAATAGTACTACATCAAATTAAAAAGTTTTTGCCCACAAAGGAAACCATCAACAAAACAAAGACAATCTACTAAATGAGAGAAGATATTTGCTTATGATACATCTGATAAGAGGTTAATATCTAAAATATATAAAGAATTCAACAACTCAACAACAAAAGAAAAACAAACAATCTAATTAAAAAATGGGCAGAAGACCTGAACAGATTATTTCTCCAAAGAAGAAATACAGATGGCTAATAGACATACGAAAAGATACTCAAGGTCACTAATCATCAGAGAAATCACAATGAGATATTACCTCAAACCTGTCAGAATGGCTATCATCAATAAATCAAAGAACAACAAGTGTTGGTGAAAATGTAGAGAAAAAGGAACACTCATACACTGTTGGTGGGATTGCAAATTGGTACAGCCACTGTGGTAAACAGTCTGGAGGTTTCTCAAAAATTTAAAAATGGATCTACCTTTTGACTCAGCAATTGCACTTCTGGATATTTATCCAAAGAAAACCAAAACAATAATTCATAAAGATCTATGCACCTCTGTGTTCACAGCAACACAATTTACAATAGCCAAGATATGGAAGTAACCTAAATGCCCATCGACAGATTGGATAAAGAAGTATGGTTCATATATACAATGGAATATTACTCAGCCATTAAAAGAAATGAAATTTTACCATTTGCAACAACAATATGTGGAATTTAAGGAACAAAAAGAACAAACTAATCAAAAACAGACTCACAGATATAGAGGACAATCTAGTGACAGCCAGAGGGGAGAGGGTTGGCAGCCTGAGAGAAAGGAGTGAAGGGTTAAAGAAGTACAAATTAGTAGTTGATAGTTGATCATAGGGATAGGGAGCAGGGCATAGGGAAAGCAGTTAGCATTAGTAACGGCTAGGTGGAGAGCTAGAGGAGAGAAAGAGCAATTAGGGAGATCATTTTATAAACTATATAAATGTCTAACCAATGTACTGTATACTTGAAACGAATAATTAAAAAAAGAAGAAGAAGAAACCAGTCTCCTACCTCTAGTCTTGCTCCTTCAGGTTCAATCGTAAAATCTAAATTTTACGATTAGATTAATCTTTTTAAATAGAAATATAATCATGTTACTCTTTGGCTTAAAACCTTAAGTATCTTTTTATTGCCTACAAAAAGGTAAGGCAGTTGATTATAGCAGAGGTCTCCAAGAAAAAAAAAATTCAGCATGCAAATATGTATTTCCTTTACATAAAATTATGTAAGTGTATTGCTATAATTATTTAATATCTTAAAGTTTGATTCTCTCTCAGCACGGAACTTATGGCTAATCATTCTGGTTTAAATTCATGTCTCAAATGGCCTTCTTGATTGTTTGACTAACTTTATTAGACTACCTCCTCCTCCCATATGCGATTACATTATCATTTGTTTAATATAGTTGTCAAAGATGGACAGGGGAATGTCAGCTTCGTGATATTCTTTTGTCTGTCTATGCTTGCCCTTTACTATTTTCTATTCATGGTTCCTTTGCAGGAATCCTTTCATGAGTTGTCCACTTATAATTGTTTAAAATATATTGTAAAATTCATTGTTTAAAATATATTGTAAAATATATTGTAAAATTCATCAGAGGGTCATACAATGTACAGCATGCAAAGACTTTAAGGTCTTCCCTGATCAAGATATCCAGTCTTGACTTTTGTTTCTGGAAATATGGCAGTCTGATGTTTGGAGAAATCCTTCCTAGTAAGACACACCAAACAATATTGTATAAAATATTTTTCAAAAGGATTACTGATTAATGCTGGCAGGGGAATTAAGGAAACTTCAGAGGCCAAAAACAACAAGAACTTGGAAAGTGAGCACTGGGTTTTAATGGACCACTCATGTGGGAAAGAGAAAAAGCTGGGGCCCTTACCAGGTTGAAAACTTAGACCTGAGACCTTGGCATAAAGTATGGGCACTTAAAGGAAAAATATTCTTAGATGAATTAGGAAAAAATTAACCGTCTTTACAGAGATACCTGCCACATTCTGAGAAGAACGAAAAAGAAAAGTTCTAATAATTTCTAATCTCAGGTCTGCACTAACATGGTTTTGTTGCCTAAAATTCATATTCACTTTTTCATCTCCACCCCCATACCCCCCAAAAAACAAATCAAAAATTTAATTTAAAACAATTCCAAGTTGTAGTGCTCTCTGGAAGAAAGCACATTAAATTTAGATGTCAAAGAATTCTCACAGTTAAAATTCCAAGGAAAATCGGGTCAAAATAAAAAAATTACCAAATACCATGAAAACAAGACACTATGAGTGAGAATCAACAGAAACAACAAACAATATTTACATCTTAAAAATTACAAATATTAGAATCAATAACAAAAGAGACTGAAATAAGTATGTTTAAAGATACAAAATAATTCATTGAAACTATAATGAAAGAACAAATGATTATCAAAATTGATTAAGAAAATTTGTAAACAGTACCAAAATGAAAAAATAAAAAATGTAATATCGACATTAGAAATTCCATGTTTTGGCTGAATAGCAGACTGGAAATGGCTGAAAGGATAATTAGTAAACTGGAAAATAACAGAGCTAAAGAAATGATCAAAATGTAAACTAGAGACACAAGAATATGAAAGAAAAGATGAGGAAATAAAGGATAGAGGGAGAAAAACCTATATATACATAATGAAAGTTTCACTAAGAGAAAATACAGAGCATGGGAGAGGAAATTTAAAGAGATAAAGGCTGATAAAAAAAAGAATGCAATATTGCCATTTATAACAACATGGATGGACCTAGAGGGTAACATGCTAAGTTAAATGAGTCAGACAGAGAAATACAAATACCATAGGATATCACTGATATGTGAGGTCTAAAAAACAAAAAGATTAAATGAATAAAAAGAAACAAACTCAGATACAGAGAACAAATTGATGGTTGCTAGATAGGGGGTTGGGTGAAAAAGGTGAAGGCATTAAGAAGTACAAATTTGTAGTTACAAGATAGCCAAGGGTATAAAGTATAGCATAGGGAACGTAGTCAATAATATAATAACTATGTATGGTGCCAGGTGGGTACTAGAATTATTGTGGTGATCACTTCATAAGGTATATAAATGTCTCATTGCTATGTTGTACACCTAAAACTACTATAATATTGTGTGTGAACTATAATTAAAAAATAAAATTTTAAAAATAAATTTAAAAGAGAGATAACTGCTAAAAATTTTCTGGAAATTAAAGATATCATTCCTCAAGATTCAGAAGACTAATGAAGAATCCAATGAAGAATATATAAAAAGAAATACACTCCTTATCACAGTGTAGTGAAGTTTCAAAATACCAAAGGGAAGATCTTAGAAGTGGTGAGCTCATCTTAATATACAGATCACTGAGTTCTCAACTGCATTAATGAAAGCCAGATGATAGTGGAATATTTAGTCACTGTGAATCAAGTTAGTTTTCTATCCTAATGTGACATTTGGAAATATGGGAAAGTGTTTTTACAGTCACAATGACTGAAGTGTGACTGGCAAGTTACTTAACTCATCTGTATCTGTTTCCTTATTTCTATGGGAATGATAATATTTTCATGAGATTGTTGTGAAGATTACATGAGTTCAATACATAGAAAGCATTCATAGCAATGCATGACACAATAATATGTACGATGTCGCTATTATAATACCTTGCAGCTACCTCTGGTAATGCATAGAGGAGTTAAGACAATGGATTATCTGACAAATTTCCAAGAAAGTCCCCCATTGAAAAACATTGAAAACCTATCTAACTTTTTTTTTACACTATTCCCATTATTTTTCTCCATCTCACATTAATACACGCTATCATCTAGTAAATCTCTGAATTCACTTTTTCATCCAACAAATAGTTTCAGAAAGCAATATTAGGTGCCAGGAACTATACTTTTCATTGTCTTATGATTATATCATTGCAAATTTCTTGAGGGCATATGTAGCAGACACTAGCTAGTCTCTGGCAATCTCACTTTCTCTTCCAGTTCATTTGGGGAGTTTACTTTCCTCAGCCTCCCTTGCAATTGCAGTAGAGCTACACGACTGCATTCTGGCTAGTGGACTAGTAGAAATAATGCACACCACTACACCACTTCTAGCCTGGGCAAAACACATCCTGTGCTAGCCTCTTCTCCTTTGCTCTCTTTGCTTACGAGCATGTTAAATGTGGAGTATGCAGGGTTGGACTCCAAGGAGACCAGGAGCTCTGAATCAGCACATCCGAAACACCTAGTCAGACTTTGACATAAGCAAGAAATGAATAATTATTGTGTTAAGTTATTGAAAATTTTCTCTTGATCAATATAGCATAATTATTTTCTTCTTAACTTTATAAACCTAGACCAGAGCACAGTGCCTGGGTTATAGTATATCTCTATAAATATTTGTTAAGACAAAGAAGGAAGAAAGAAAGGAGGGTGGGAAAAAATAGTCTCCAAATAAACTTATTCATTCCTTATTTTATCTGAAGTGATTATTCTAACCCATCTACAACTTTATAAATTTTAACAGTCATGTTCCCCCCACGCACATACTTTATTTTTTTGTGAAGAAGACTCCCTTCTCTGCCTCTTATTTATTTGCATTTACTTACACTTTAAGGAAATATAGACCACTTTAGTGATAATGTTGGCTTTTTAGGTACTGCTCATATTGAATTAAAGTGAGATCATTATATTTCAAAGAAAAATTTAGAATTTTTTGTCACATCTTTCTTTTTCTAAAAAGGAAAGCCATCCTAAGCATTTTACTCCTGGAGTTAAAGTGGTAGTTATGCAGTAGGACTTGATGCAGACTTCTGGATGAGGCAGTAGATCTTAGACTAGTCCTAGAGACCCTACAAATAAGATGATCCCAGTGATGGAAAGGGGAGGAGGACAAGAGAAGCTGTTCGAGAGTGGCTTCCCTTCTTGCTTTGCCCTCACGCATCTCTTGCCGCAGACTCTACAGTAAAGCTGTACTCGGAGGATAGATATGAAGGGCTAATGGAGGATAGGAGGGGGAAGGAGGGCTGAGAGGAAGAGATGGTTCAAGATAGGCAGCTGGAAGGAAATGAGAATCTCTGCTCATCACTCCACAACAGGTTTTCCTGTATAAACACTACTTGTAAATTAACCTTAGATACTTTGTGGACTACCATACATGTCTTAATGCTAACATACATGATTAAATGTTCTTTTTAATTTTTTTTACAATTAAAATTATTCTGAATGTTTTAAGAAAAGGAGAATAAACCAAGCACTTCAATTGATATTAAATCTGTCTGCATTTGAAAACCGCATACGCATGTGTTTCATTTATTATTATTTTTCTTATATTTCTCCAAGATTCTTTTGGAAATAAGCACTGCTGTGAGTGCACTGGTGTATCCAGGGAGATAGTTAGAAGCCTAGTTTTAAACATATGGCAAAACAAACATATAAAAGTATTTGGAAATGAATTTTTCCAATCACGAACATTCTTACCAATGCTTGGATAAGCACAAAAGAAACTTTTATAGCTCTCTGGTGGTGCTTTAAGATGAGAAAATGCTGGTAATCATTTTTCCCTTCAGTACTTTATTTATAACTTCTGCTCTTTTCTATAAAGGAAAACATTTTTATGAGACTGTAGCTTTAGCTGAAGAAATACTTATTTTTATATATTGTGCCATTCAAACC
>NW_011888806.1:3747681-3751144 GCF_000151845.1 Pteropus vampyrus | reverse complement strand
GGTTGGGTGAAAAAGGTGAAGGCATTAAGAAGTACAAATTTGTAGTTACAAGATAGCCAAGGGTATAAAGTATAGCATAGGGAACGTAGTCAATAATATAATAACTATGTATGGTGCCAGGTGGGTACTAGAATTATTGTGGTGATCACTTCATAAGGTATATAAATGTCTCATTGCTATGTTGTACACCTAAAACTACTATAATATTGTGTGTGAACTATAATTAAAAAATAAAATTTTAAAAATAAATTTAAAAGAGAGATAACTGCTAAAAATTTTCTGGAAATTAAAGATATCATTCCTCAAGATTCAGAAGACTAATGAAGAATCCAATGAAGAATATATAAAAAGAAATACACTCCTTATCACAGTGTAGTGAAGTTTGAAAATACCAAAGGGAAGATCTTAGAAGTGGTGAGCTCATCTTAATATACAGATCACTGAGTTCTCAACTGCAATAATGAAAGCCAGATGATAGTGGAATATTTAGTCACTGTGAATCAAGTTAGTTTTCTATCCTAATGTGACATTTGGAAATATGGGAAAGTGTTTTTACAGTCACAATGACTGAAGTGTGACTGGCAAGTTACTTAACTCATCTGTATCTGTTTCCTTATTTCTATGGGAATGATAATATTTTCATGAGATTGTTGTGAAGATTACATGAGTTCAATACATAGAAAGCATTCATAGCAATGCATGACACAATAATATGTACGATGTAACTGTCGCTTTTATAATACCTTGCAGCTACCTCTGGTAATGCATAGAGGAGTTAAGACAATGGATTATCTGACAAATTTCCAAGAAAGTCCCCCATTGAAAAACATTGAAAACCTATCTAACTTTTTTTTTACACTATTCCCATTATTTTTCTCCATCTCACATTAATACACGCTATCATCTAGTAAATCTCTGAATTCACTTTTTCATCCAACAAATAGTTTCAGAAAGCAATATTAGGTGCCAGGAACTATACTTTTCATTGTCTTATGATTATATCATTGCAAATTTCTTGAGGGCATATGTAGCAGACACTAGCTAGTCTCTGGCAATCTCACTTTCTCTTCCAGTTCATTTGGGGAGTTTACTTTCCTCAGCCTCCCTTGCAATTGCAGTAGAGCTACACGACTGCATTCTGGCTAGTGGACTAGTAGAAATAATGCACACCACTACACCACTTCTAGCCTGGGCAAAACACATCCTGTGCTAGCCTCTTCTCCTTTGCTCTCTTTGCTTACGAGCATGTTAAATGTGGAGTATGCAGGGTTGGACTCCAAGGAGACCAGGAGCTCTGAATCAGCACATCCGAAACACCTAGTCAGACTTTGACATAAGCAAGAAATGAATAATTATTGTGTTAAGTTATTGAAAATTTTCTCTTGATCAATATAGCATAATTATTTTCTTCTTAACTTTATAAACCTAGACCAGAGCACAGTGCCTGGGTTATAGTATATCTCTATAAATATTTGTTAAGACAAAGAAGGAAGAAAGAAAGGAGGGTGGGAAAAAATAGTCTCCAAATAAACTTATTCATTCCTTATTTTATCTGAAGTGATTATTCTAACCCATCTACAACTTTATAAATTTTAACAGTCATGTTCCCCCCACGCACATACTTTATTTTTTTGTGAAGAAGACTCCCTTCTCTGCCTCTTATTTATTTGCATTTACTTACACTTTAAGGAAATATAGACCACTTTAGTGATAATGTTGGCTTTTTAGGTACTGCTCATATTGAATTAAAGTGAGATCATTATATTTCAAAGAAAAATTTAGAATTTTTTGTCACATCTTTCTTTTTCTAAAAAGGAAAGCCATCCTAAGCATTTTACTCCTGGAGTTAAAGTGGTAGTTATGCAGTAGGACTTGATGCAGACTTCTGGATGAGGCAGTAGATCTTAGACTAGTCCTAGAGACCCTACAAATAAGATGATCCCAGTGATGGAAAGGGGAGGAGGACAAGAGAAGCTGTTCGAGAGTGGCTTCCCTTCTTGCTTTGCCCTCACGCATCTCTTGCCGCAGACTCTACAGTAAAGCTGTACTCGGAGGATAGATATGAAGGGCTAATGGAGGATAGGAGGGGGAAGAAGGGATGAGAGGAAGAGATGGTTCAAGATAGGCAGCTGGAAGGAAATGAGAATCTCTGCTCATCACTCCACAACAGGTTTTCCTGTATAAACACTACTTGTAAATTAACCTTAGATACTTTGCGGACTACCATACATGTCTTAATGCTAACATACATGATTAAATGTTCTTTTTAATTTTTTTTACAATTAAAATTATTCTGAATGTTTTAAGAAAAGGAGAATAAACCAAGCACTTCAATTGATATTAAATCTGTCTGCATTTGAAAACCGCATACGCATGTGTTTCATTTATTATTATTTTTCTTATATTTCTCCAAGATTCTTTTGGAAATAAGCACTGCTGTGAGTGCACTGGTGTATCCAGGGAGATAGTTAGAAGCCTAGTTTTAAACATATGGCAAAACAAACATATAAAAGTATTTGGAAATGAATTTTTCCAATCACGAACATTCTTACCAATGCTTGGATAAGCACAAAAGAAACTTTTATAGCTCTCTGGTGGTGCTTTAAGATGAGAAAATGCTGGTAATCATTTTTCCCTTCAGTACTTTATTTATAACTTCTGCTCTTTTCTATAAAGGAAAACATTTTTATGAGACTGTAGCTTTAGCTGAAGAAATACTTATTTTTATATATTGTGCCATTCAAACCAATTTATATTCTGATTTTTTAAAACACTCATTATCAGAGTAATCTTTATAGTTGTCTTTGACACTCTTGAAAAAACGCTTTTAATGCACACATCCTTAGAATTATGTTTTCATAAATTTTGTATTATCTTTCTAAAATAAAAACTTCAGACTAAGAATCATGAATATAGATGGCATACTTTAAGATTGATCATTGGAGAATGGGGCTTCCTCGAAGCAAGATAATACAAGAAGGTAGGAAGGAATTGGATTAGAACAATGGCTTTCAGTCTCTAGTCCATATGACCGCTGGGAATTTTGAAACCAAGTAAGTAGTTTACATGCACATTAAATGCTAACTTTATTCAGAATAAATAAATAAATAATGCAAATATATGTATTAATAATTTTTTTACATAGATGCTCTTAAAAGTAGTAAAATGTCAAACTGTTGCTGAATTCATGGTTGCTTTTGCCACTGTCTGTTTCCCACCAATTACTTTCAAGTGAAATGTACATTAGACTCATGAACAGAGCACAACTAGAGGACGAGTTGGTCTGGCTGACAGAGATGTCCTGTGATGTCCAGAAATTTATATTTTCATTGAAGTAAATTGTCTGCACTAGATATTTCCCTTTTATTAGTGAGAGTTGGCATCCTTTCTTTCTAAAGACCAGCATATCTTGGTGATAGCTGCGGAGGTAAGTTCTCAGTCAAGTTACAGATTGTTGGTTTTG
>NW_011888806.1:3736295-3747046 GCF_000151845.1 Pteropus vampyrus | reverse complement strand
TTTTGAAACCAAGTAAGTAGTTTACATGCACATTAAATGCTAACTTTATTCAGAATAAATAAATAAATAATGCAAATATATGTATTAATAATTCTTTTACATAGATGCTCTTAAAAGTAGTAAAATGTCAAACTGTTGCTGAACTCATGGTTGCTTTTGCCACTGTCTGTTTCCCACCAATTACTTTCAAGTGAAATGTGCATTAGACTCATGAACAGAGCACAACTAGAGGACGAGTTGGTCTGGCTGACAGCAGAGATGTCCTGTGATGTCCAGAAATTTATATTTTCATTGAAGTAAATTGTCTGCACTAGATATTTCCCTTTTATTAGTGAGAGTTGGCATCCTTTCTTTCTAAAGACCAGCATATCTTGGTGATAGCTGCGGAGGTAAGTTCTCAGTCAAGTTACAGATTGTTGGTTTTGTTGACCAGAGGCCCAGATGCCCATGAAAAGTTTCCCTGATGGTGATTATCTGTATGACTCAGATTCTAATAGCCTTGCTTCAGTCTCTGTTGTAGGGTCCATCAGCCTGTTGGGATATCCAGGTGCCTCCATTTGTACTAATGCCCTTTTGGCGTTTGCTCGAACTGTGTTTGAAGACAGTTGAATATCATGAATACAGGGTATCCTGCGAGTCTAAATCTGTGTTGTCAACTGCTACAGTTGAGGTGGGTTTTCTTGGGTCTACCTTACTCTGGTGGATGGGTTTATTGCTATCCCTAGATCTAGTGTCCCAATTAGTCCAGTGCCATACAGTGTCATAAAAGTTCAAGAATGAATGCCACGTGGAAATGTTCTCTAAAAGATAACACAGTTCTTTATTCCCTTTCTGGAGAGTTCTAAGTTGTTTTGTTTCATTTGCCCTCTGCTTTAATTGAACTAAATATTTATCTTGATTATGTTGAGCTGCAATAGTTTTTTTTTTCCCAGACAGAATGTTAATGAACCAGATTATTTTAAATTTTCAATTGTCTCTATCAGTAGTTTACAAAGTAGAGCATACAAAGACTTTTCATGGGAAATGTGAACATGGAAAGTTTTAAGGGAATCAATTTCCTTATTCTCAGTTTTTATATGTACTTTTCCTTAAAACTGATCTTCCTGAAAATATTACTGTGCTCAAGGCGTCATGCCAATTTTCCTCTCCCACCTCCCTTTTACTGTATAAAAGTGAGGTGAACAGTTCAGCTATTCCAAATTTTACTATGCACATTTTATGTGTAAACATCTCTGAAAGTGCCAAGTATAGGAAAAGTTCAAAATTTGCTATCAGTGAAGCCTCATTTAAGCAAGGCTCCGTAAATCTACAGTGGGTTTATGTATTTTCATGTCTTGTATATATTTCTGTGCCTGGTGTTAGAAATGAGGTGGTTTTGCCCACGTTGGAGTGTTCTGAATGGAGGTATATTTTAGAATAGGAGTAGCAAGAGTGATGAGTATTTTAGTTTAATAATCATTTTTTTCTCTCCCCTAATTATCGGTGACAAAAATATATTTCGTTCGTGGAAGAGTGCAATGAGAGCAAAGCAAAGAGAGTGTCAGTAATGCATACTAAAGGTGACATTACTTGATTTCATCTAGTCAGCAAATTCTGGTTTTTAAATTCTTCTCCTCCAATGATCTTGTGCTTCACCCTACCCCAGCCATTAACTTCTAGGATCACAGACTAGACTTTGTCATTTCCAATAACTGCATCATCTCCACAGTCTCCCATCACCACAGGTATCTACTCACCAATAAATGTAACCATATACTCTGCTTTTCCACCTGTTGGTATAGATAACTATCATGCTATGGTAGAAACCACTTCTTCTACTTGGACAAGGATCCCACTCCCTCTCTTCCTACTGAAGCACTGAGAATGGCAATTCCACCCCTTCCTACATTATTAATTTTTCACTCTCTGCCAAATATTTCCTATCAGTATCCAAACATGCTGTTATTTTTCCTGTCTTAAAAATACCCTCTTTTAACCACAATTACTCTGAAAACTACCATCCTTCTTTTTGCTCTCATTTCTAATAAAATGCCTCAAAAAAATTGTCTATACTTGCTTTCTCTGACTCCTCTCATTCTCTCCTTAATCTGTTAAATGCTACAAAATTAGGCTTTCATCCATCATTACATCCAAAGTGTATTATAGAGTTCATTAATGATTTTCACAATTGCTAAATCCAATGATCAATTCTTCATCTTACTTGATCAGCAAGATTTAATATAGTTGATTAATCTTTGCTCCTTGATATAAATTTTTATATAAAAATTTTATATAAAAACTTGGTGTTTCTCTTCCCTCACTAGTCTCTGTTTCTCAGTCTCCTTTGTTTTTTCTTTCTCTTCAGCCCAAGTTCATAATGTTGGTCTACCACATGGCTCAGTCCTTCATCCGCTACTGTTCTCAACACCAATTGCCTTTGTGATCTCATTCAATCTTGTGGCCTTAAATAACAGAGTGCACATTGCCAATGACTCAAATGTATATTTCCAACCCAGTCTACTCTCTTGAACTTCAGGCTTATCTATAGATTTTTATGTTATACACACACACACACACACACACACACACACACACACACACACACACAACACGTATATATCTTTATATCAAAAGCCGAGCCATCTTTTACTCTTTTATTTCTCACGTTGCATATTCAATGCATCTAGAAATTGTGACTCACCTTCAAAAAAATCCATAATTAGACCACTTTTCAATATCCTGTTCTGAGACACCATTATTTTTCAGTTATTATTATTCAATAGCCTCTTTAGAGGTCTCCCTACTTCTACCTTTGCTGCCATACAGTCTATTCTCAACAAAGCAGCCAGAATGATCTGTGAACAATGTAGATGAGATCATGTTATTTCTCTGCTTAAAATCCTCCAGTGCTCATTCCCCAATCTTACGCAGAGTTAAAACCAGTCTTTATAATGGCTGCCAGGCGCCCTCAGTTTCTGGCCTCCAATTGCCTTTCTGACTTCCTCTTTACTCCCCACCCCCACCCTTTGCCATACTCCAGCAACACTGGCCTCCTTGAGCATGGCTGGCCCGTCCCCACATTAGGGCCTTTGCATAGGCTGTTCTCTTTTTCTGAAATGCTCTTCTCCCGTTTGGCCATCTTCTCTCCTCTTTTAAGGCATTGCTCAAATCTTATTAATACAACAAACTACCCAGTTTTTTTCTTCTACCTTTATATTCCCGACTTCCCTTTTTCTCTTTTATTTTTTATATCTCCCATGGCACATATCACCTTCTAACATACTATTTAATTCAGTTATACTTATTATCTGTTTCTAGACTGTAAGCTCCATGAGAGTCTTGGTTTATTTTGTTTACTGATGTATCCCAAAAACATAGAATAGTACCTGTCTATAGAAGGTGCTCAAAAAATATTTGTTGAATAAATGAATGAAAAATCCTTTAGGGGATACACAAACAATTTTGAAAACCATTGCAATGATTTTTGATTTCATAAGGGAACTATATGTTCAAATGAGATATGTCTAAATAAAAAACTTTAGCTTCAAATTATGGTTTCCGTTGTTTTAATTCAACAGTTTTAAATTTGGAAATTTTTAAGTCATTTTGTAAAAGGCAGTTCTGAATGAACACTAAAAGATACAGACTATTTTTCATCTCAGAGCAACGAGGAAGTATTACCTAAATCACAACCAACTTTAAAAAGGACATTCTCTATAAGTCTGATTTTGAAAAAGAATGGAGAACTATCCAAGTTTTATACTATGTAGTTATATATTTTTTTAAAAGACAAAATGAAGAATTGATTTATTGCCTTAGTTTTTTAAATAACAAACTTTAGTATTTCTTTGTTAACTGTAAATTCTGTACACAGTTTATAAGAGCCAATTTAGTACCTGTCTTCTTGAAAAAGAAAAAGGCTCCTTAGAAATTACAAAGGTAAAGTCTCTTTCTTCCAAAGGCCCCTTAGGCTTAAAAATATAACAGCTATTCCCTCTAAATAGCTAAATTTAGTGATTAGAAAATCAATTGACATCTACCTTAGGAATAACAGAAGAATAAGCAATATGATTTTGGGAAAAAATATTCTGTGGGACCAATATAGATTTTTTGCAGACCAGAATGGCAGAACTGGTTAGAATAGATATAATTTATCTTGACTAGAATAGGATCACTGTAGGAATGGAAATCATGGCCCCAGAAAAATGCAATCTTGCATGAATATCAGCTCCTTTTTTCAGTCGGTTTCTAGTCAACCGTAAGTGAGCTTTCTGCACATACTACTTTTTGTGGTTATGGTAAGAATTTTGTGCATCGTAGCTGTAGTTTGGTGGCACGTAAAGGAATCAGATACTCCAACAAAACCATGCTGCAGAACAGGCCAGCATGCACTGTAGCCAAATGACACAAGCTCACGGTGGGTTGTTTGTGGTCTGTCTACAGAAGGCAAAGAAAATGATGCTTGAAAAATGAACTCAGTGCAGCATCAATACAGTTCAACATCCTGAATAGACTAAGTATGTGTGCTGCCCCAAAGATTGCTTAGCTAATATTATTGTTCAATGGAAATATTTTCCCAAAAAAACAAAAACAAAAACAGTCCTCAGAGGTAACATTGACCTATAAGCCAAATTATTTGTAGAGTTTATATTGAATCTAGTTGTTTTTTTCACATTTTATTTGATAATCACATTAATGGAATGTAGAACGTAAAAGTTGAAATCATAAGTAATTTCAAATTAGAGTAATAAGATATTTGCCACTATAATCAGGTATTTTATCCTAGTCAGAAAAAAATGAAATTCAATTTAAAGATTCACATTGATAAATTGATCCAAATACAGAAGAAACAATACACTATTTAAGGATTTTTTGGTTTGGTTAAAAGGGGGTTGGATTTCCCGGGGATTCCAATTATTGTTTTTTTGGAATTGCTTATTTTTTTTTAAAGTTGCTTTTGTTCCCGGATTTTAAGGCCATAGTTTGAACAGAGAAAAGGAATTATTCTCAATGCTGGTACAAATATTAAAGTGTCTCGTACACAGTTTATGAGACATGGAAAACTCAGAATTCACAGGCACGAATCAAAATGATTGAGGGTTTGCAAATAGGTGATAAGAGGACAGGTTTAATGAATGCGATCATTATCCAGTAGAAGAGAAGACTGTGGGATGACCTCAGCCTTCTAATTTATAAAGGAATATTATGCAGATGGTGACCAGCTGTTCTCCATCTCTACTGAGGACTGAACCAAAGGAAATAGGTCTAAACTTTGGCTTCTGGGATATAGGTTAAATGTGAAGAATAGTTTCCTGACAGCAAAGATTGTAAAGTACTAAACAAATTTCTGAGAGGCATTATAGAATCCCATTCCCCGGATATCTCTTAAGAATGTAAATTGCTTTACCATCTACAGACAACTACAGAGGTGCAGAGAATAGGCGATAACTCAAATCCTGTCTTTATGAGTTAATATAATCTGACGAGATATTTCCACCCAAGCAGATTTCCATATATTTTGGTTGGGGGCGGCGGGGGGGGGCGGTGCGTGTTGGAAGTGGGGGGTTGTTTTTTTTTTTTTGAGAAGTGATATCTCAGTCATTGAGAATTTTACTCACACAAATACATTTTTCTATGGTAGTTAAAAACATTTTCTTCACTTCATTTAAAAATATATGTGGCCTATTTTCACTGGTCTCTAAAAGTAGTCCAGCCTGTGGGACTTCCAGACAATTAAACACTTCACTGACTGGGAGGTGTTATGAGAGCTGACAGTTTTTGCCCCAGGATTGTTATCACTCTATAGCTAGAGATCCTCAGTCTATTTTCACATGGTGGAGATATTTACAACTGACAACAAAACAGAGGCATGTGAGTGACTCACAGCATTATAAGAAATGGTGTTTTATCTTCAGTTTGCATGTATTTAAGCCTTCATTTTTCATTTGAAAGAAAAGAAGATAAAAACTATTTTGTGTCCCTAGGCATTAGAATTTAGCACTGTGTATTTACTCTTATCTGAGTAACTCAGACAAGGCAAGTAAGTGTGAGGCTTATTGTTCATGCATGTGTATGCAAGAAAAATTAAACATCTAATATCCAATAATAAATTTTCTAAGGAGATAACATATATTGACTACAGTTGTTACTCTTAACAAATGAATTTTTATATAATTTAGGACATTAATAGGGAATCTTTTTTGCCTATACAAAAATGTCATGTTGAATATTGGCTATAAGAACTTTCCATACCTATTACCTTATTAATGTTTTTGAGAACTTAGTAAATTCCTATTTTATAAAGTATAACCCAAATAAGTCAAATAATTTGCCCAAGGGCACATGTTTAGTAATTGGAGAAGTCAGAACTAGATCTCAGAAACTCTGTGGGAAAAGTTTACCTAGAACTCCTTGTCTCTATATTCTCTACCCACTAAACTTTACAAAACGAATGCTTGCCTCTTTCTCTTCCCTTATCCTTCCATTCCCTTCCAGTCAGAAGACCATAGCATCGCTTCTGTCATGAATCTGCCAAAGATACTGTGCTGGCTGGAAAATTACTGCTTGGCTATCCGCCCATGGGAACATAGGCTATCACCCATGGGAACATAACATTCTAACAATATGCTTTCTGCTTCTGTAACCCCGCTTGCACACCTGACCTGTGGGTTGACAGGTAGTGAATAGGAGAAAAATAGACCTTTGTGTTTAAGACAGAATGAGGAATGGGATTTAGGGCTTAAAAACCCTGAACCTCTACATTTTGGGGCCGCTTAATTTGGGGTCTGTGTACCCCTGGCAGAGCCAGCTGGCTGAATAAAGAGTGTGTTTCCTATAACTCGCTGATTTCTGGTGGTCCGTGTGTCTTTCGGGGGCTGGTGGCTACAACAATACCAGAATTTAATCATGAGGAGAGATTTTTTTAAAAAAATGCAAAATATTCTACAAAATAACTGGTGTTACTATTCAGAAGTGTGAAGTTCGTGAAAGTCAAGGAAAGATCAAAGGTAATTCCAAATGAAAAGAAACTAAAGAGGCACAACATATGATTCTGGGCTGCATTTTTTGCTATAAATGACATTAAGTGAAAGTGTTTTGATGTCTAAAGGGAGAAAGAGGTTCTTAGTGGATATAGATATATCATTAGCATCCTAGTATACATTAGTAATACATACTTACTCAGAGGTACCTAAACACCTCTGCTATATGCCATGGGTAGGGGTCAGAATTTAGCACAATGTTTCTCATCTTTAATGTCCATTCGTTTCAGGAATGTTTATATAGTGAATTGCCTTGGAGTCTGTTCCCTACATACGGTCTCTTCTAGAGCAAAGGGCAGGCATGCTTCCTGCTCATTATAAAAGATTCAGGTTCCTTTCTGGAACACAACCCATTGCATGTGCAGGTATCATCTGGCCTTCTTGGAGTTGCCCTGTAGAAACTGGGGTTCAGGGAACAAACATCAAAAATATGCCGATTCCCTGGCTACTGCTATTGGAGTGAATAATAAACTGTCTTTCATCTGTGACCCTAGAGTCTTGTTTCTTGTACTAGCATCTATTAGTACAAGGTTAACTTGCAAATAGGGTCAATCTCACACCCTTTGCAGTTTTTGACAGTTCATTCTTCTACTAGTTTCATTCGCAATAGCATATTGATACCCTATTCAATATAGACTCATTTGTAAAGTTAACCACTACCACCACACCATATAAAACAATAGAGGGAAGGGGAATAGGAAGAAAAATGTAATTGGTTATATATACACATAACATATGTATGATAAGGCAAGATGAAATATAAATAAGTACTATAATCCCCATTTCTTCACCCGATCGAAGGCCAAAATTTGTATTTATACTTTCTTTATCCAATATTCATTTTATATTCTTCTTGCCTTTGCTTGGTCTAAGTTCTTTGTTAATCAAATGTGATGACAATAATACATTCTGGTATATTATACAATGGAATACATATGTCAAAATGAATGAAATTCACAAATATAAATGTTGATGATAAAGTGAGCCACAGAAGAATTACATAGTATGGTATCATTTACACCAGAATTAAACAAGATATATCTAGGAGTAATATGTGTAGCAAAATTATACTGACAAGAAAGAAAATGAGAAAAATTACAAGCATCAAAATCAAAACGGTATTATCTCTGGGAAAAAGGGAAAACTGTTCACATAGCCTTCAAGAGCTAGATAATGTTCTATTTGTTGGGATGGGTGGTATACACAGATGTTTGTTTTATTAGTATTTTATAATATATGTATTTGTTGGACATTGAGTGATACTCAAAGTCTTTTTGCCCTAGCCCCAGAAAATTAATGTAAGGCAATAGTTCCTTTTAATGTACTTGTCATTTCTTTCCCATTTATCTTTTGGGCTGTACCAATAAATAAATAAAATAAAATAAGTACAAATAAATAAAATAAAATACTTTTTTTAAAAAAAAACAATACTCATTATAGGTCTGAAGTTCATTTGAAATTTTGAAAAAATATCATGTTAGTGTTTTACTTATTTCTTTCTTCATGAGTACTCATTTCTGGGTAATAAACAGCTTTCAGGTGGCAACTATTAAGGTAGAAACAGAATAAGTAGTAATGACAAGAACCTGGATCTAAATCTTGCTTGCTCTTATAATTTGTATGTTTCCTTTTTCCCTTTTCAACACAGAGCCACCTGCTGGCAGTACAGAGTTGACCTTGAAAATATTTTGGAAAATAATTACTTTCAAGTGTACAGGGGAAAAGTACAGTTGATGAGTCTGTACCTCAAAATGTTTTATAGATTTTATCAATAGTAATACTATCAATGAAACTGAAAATGTCAATGTTAAAATGTACTATGTAGTGAAGTGCATTTTTTGACAGCTGAGAATGATTAGATCAAATTGAAATGTTGACAAGAAAACCTCATTAAGAGCAGAGAAGCTGAAGAGACAGTGGGGAGGAGGAAGAATCTGTTCTGAAGGTTCTTGAAAGGCAAGAGAAGGACTACTGAGCACACACGGAAAATCGGTCAGGACAAGAGATGAAGATTTTTCTCAGATGCATCAGGCAAGAATGAGGAGAATAGGTATGAGTTGGGGAGGAACCGAAGAATTGTTTTGATTTTATTTGGCTGAAAGGGAAGATGAGATAATAGTCTAAGAAATTTAGGAGACTAAAGAAGTGTGAAATAGTTAAGGAAATAAGAAAGTTGTCTAGAGAAACAGTAGAATTTCTGGGTTATACTGAGAGCCCAGTTGAAGCTGGTGATCATAAATTTCCGGTGGTATTGATATGCTCTGTCTTGTGATTTTTTTTTCATAATTGTTCTGTCATCCAGATAAGGATATGGAAAAAGTAGCGTTGAGATAACACCGCAGGGGTTTCTGCCAGTTAGAAGAGATAAGATTAAAAAAAATTGTTCTTAAAATTACAGAGCATGAGAGATAAACAGAATAGGGAAAAAATTAAAGAATGAGGGGATAATATAGATATGGGGACTTGTCTCTCATTAGAGGGTCCAAAGAGATGAAGAAATTGTCAAGGTGACAGCAGTTGAAGAATCGAGCCAGAAAGATGAGAGATGGTAGTGAGAGTACTCAATGCCTAAGCCATTAATTTAGAAAATCAATGATTTTGATGATTGAAAGTTCCAGAGTGTGCTCATGGGAAGAAGTAGCTGAGGTAGAGCAGAAAAGGTCATAGCAATGAGAAGGCTAAGGAAATAAGAAGTCAGAGTGTCGAAAGGACACTGCGGATATTGAAGCCACCTACAATGATGACAGGAATTGGAGCCGAGCAAAGACTGTGAGTCTGGTGCTGAAGGTTTTGATGAACAAAAGAGAATGGTCAAATAATAGATGACAATGACAAAGAAAATTAGCAGGCTGTAGAGGCTAAATGGCATAAGCCTCAAAGAAGTAAGGTTGCTTTTATAAGAGATTGGGTGGGTAAAAATCTAGGAGATGTAATGAGAAGCAGAAAGGATTCTAATCTTGCCTCGAGAGAGTAAAGTCTGTAAGGTCTGGAAGAATCACATACACCACTCCATGGGCTCCTAGGAAGCAGCACAGTGACAGTAAGGCTGGTGGAGACAATGCTTGGAAAATGGTGGAGCAGCAATTTCAGAGCTGATTACAGAAGTGGGAAGTAGAGATGGAATGGAGGGCAAATAATTTACCACCAATAGTCTGCTTAGTGTCTTCACCTTTCCTGAAGGAATTACTCAAATCGAAGAACTAAGTAGAAGATATTTCTATTAAATATTTACTGTTACTGAAATAAGAATGTACTGCTCTCTAGAAAGTAGTTAGTTCATATGAAACATACAGCAAGGTACAGACTTCAGTTTCCTTATTTGTAAAATGGACATTATTATCTCACAGATTTGCAATGATGAAATGGAATTTAATTACATATGTATGTATTTAGATGCATATACACACATACAACATCTTTATTAAAGATAATTGACACTTTGCAAAATAAATGCATACGATGGACTATAAAATAAATCAGAAATTTAAATCAGTGCAAGAAAAAGTAAAATAGTATGGTGAAGGCAGGGATAAAGCTAATATACTGGAAATCTTAAGTTCTTACACAAATGCTGGAGTTAAACCACACATTTCTTGATTTTCTAGAAGGAAATATGACGGATTCAAAATATAGCGTCCATAAAATTAAAATATTCTGGTTGTTTAGGTCAAGTACCACTTTTCCTAGCACTGGGGAATAAAATGTCTCTGATTATAATTTGAGATCTGGAGA
>NW_011888806.1:3729352-3735305 GCF_000151845.1 Pteropus vampyrus | reverse complement strand
ATTATTATCTCACAGATTTGCAATGATGAAATGGAATTTAATTACATATTAATGTATTTAGATGCATATACACACATACGACATTTTTATTAAAGGTAATTGACACTTCGCAAAATAAATGCATACCATGGACTATAAAATAAATCAGAAATTTAAATCAATGCAAGAAAAAGTAAAATAGTATGGTGAAGGCAGGGATGAAGCTAATATACTGGAAATCTTAAGTTCTTACACAAATGCTGGAGTTAATCCACACATTTCTTGATTTTCTAGAAGGAAATATGACGGATTCAAAATATGGTGTGCATAAAATTAAAATATTCTGGTTGTTTAGGTCAAGTACCACTTTTCCTAGCACTGGGGAATAAAATGTCTCTGATTATAATTTGAGATCTGGAGAGGGAGGGAAAATGGGTCGCTGAAATGAAAATGACACTACGATGGATTTTTTTTTAATTCATAATACACATATTGCAGTAACATTACTGAAACATTCACTAATGGAATATATTTTTTAAATCTTCCGATATTGCTTTTAAGGGGTGGCCAAGTAGGAGGTCGGGGGAAAGGAAAGGAAAGGTACTGCAAGCTGGGGAAGCAGTATCTTCAAAACACGGGCCATTAATAAGCATGAAGGTACCCATCTGTGTTTATACTACTTAATCCCATATGATGCTGACATTGGTGACACTGGCTTCTGTTGACTTTCTTGTCACCATGGAACCTAGCTTTTTCTCATATCTCTTTGGGCATTCCATCTCAGTTTGTTTTACAGGTTTGTCTTGCTCAGTTCATTCCTTTAACGTTGGTTTCCCATATGGTTATGTATCAGGCCTTCTCTTCTTGTTACTTACACACCTCCCAGAAGGTTTCACACATGTTCAGGGTTTTATTTACAGTCTATATGCTGATGACTTTCAAATCTTCATCTGGAATCTGAATTTCTCACCTGTTCTCCAAATCCACATATATAGCTATTAATATGTCTACCATCCACCAGTTGCCCTGGTATGAATTATGAGCATCTCTTTCTATATTCAAGTAATTATCAAGTGTTTTAGAGTCCACTTTTGAAATCTCAAATCTGTAAACTTCTCTCTGTTTCTTGATATAAATTTCTATCATTCTTGCTTGGATCATTGCAACAGCTTCTTAACTGTGCAGTTGACCTTGGAACATCACCGGCACGAACTTCCCTGGTTCACTTATATGCAGATCTTTTCCCAATAAATATACAGACAGTCCCTCCATACCCCTAGGTTTCACATCCTCAGATTCAACCAACTACAGATCAAAAACAGAATTTTTTATTCCAGTTGGGAATCCATGGATGTGGAAAGACAACTGTGTGCATTGTTCTATGCCATTTTATATAGGGGACTTGAGCACCCCTGGATGTTGATATCTATGGGGGTCCTGGAACAAATCTCCTGCAGATACCAAGGGAAGGTTTTGAGAAGTCAAAAGTTATACATGGATTTTTGACTGCTATATTTCTAACAGTATTTCATTGCTCTGATCCATTTCCAAGTGCAGAGTGATTTCTACATTGTCTGCATCCTACTTTTAAAAATTTACAATGGCTGCAAATTGCCTTCAGGGTAAAGCTCCAAATCCTAACAAGGAAAGGATTTACCATCAGTATTTGAGATGGACAATCTCATGTTTTCTCATTCCACCCCAGCATCAAGGCTCGCATCCTGCTGTCCCTAATCTTTGGGGTTTTGCTCATGCTGTACCTCTCACTAAAATACTTTTCCATCTTTCCCTTGCCTCCTTCTTCCCCCCTCACTTCTGGTCTTCAGCTCCTTATTCTCACTTGTGCTTCAGTTCTTAGCTCAGAAATTACTTTCTCTGGAAAATTTCTTTGAGGTTGATTGTTGGCTCTTCTATATGCTTTCATAGCACCTTGTACTTAATCTTGACGTTTATAAAATTTAACCAATTGAGATTAATGAACTCATATTCTTTCATTTAAAGGATGGTATACCTATAAGTAAGATATGAATGAATTTAAGCAGGATAATGGATTACCTCGTTCTTAAGTAAACATAAAACATTAAAATTTAATGATTCAGGCTGAATGGGGGTGGAGTAGGGAAGCTCCCTCGATAATAGCTACAAGGATGTATCAAGCTTCATTTATTTGGAAGTTTACGATTATTTAGAAGTTCTTATTTAGTAGGTAAGAGAAGATAATTTGCCTTTGCCAGTTCCTAAGTATATATATGGTTAATTAATAGGAGATGATTAGCAAAGGAGAAGGGGATGTTAATAAAGAGCCTACTCTTTGTTCTTTAAGTTTACACACAGCCCGGAGCTTAAGACTTTCACCTAAATCCTAACTAGCATAAGCCCATCTGTCATTTCTGGTCATATCTCTGTGATAAATAAAAAGAAACTAAGGCATACCCACGCCACTTCCATCTCAGTGACAGGACGGAGTGCTAGGAATGGAGCTGAACCAGGAACAAGTTAATTGTATGGTACCTGAGCTCAGTTGGAAAGGGTAAAACATATTTTAAAATAACAAACGTTATGACCCAGTTATCTCATTTATACAAGAAAAAAAACATAAAGACACATAAAAAATCATATTTTGAACATTTCAAGAGAAACGTTTTTCCCCTCTCTACCCCAGTTCAAGTTAAAGGGCAAATGTTTTTTAAATCTAAATGGGAAACTTTTTTTTTCTTAAGAGAATACTACTCTTTGTGTACTTTGTATACTATGTTATTCTTACTAGGGCTGCATGCTTTGGACTCGCCTCTGTTAAGAGAGTTCTCACAGAAGTGTGTTCTGATCATGATTTGTTAGCTGATGCTGAGTAACAATTCCGGAACTTTGAGAGCCATCTGCCTTTGCACTTAGTACAATGGGTAGATAGAGAGGGAACAGGAAGATTTTATCTTATCTGTGATCATGTTTTTCATCAGCAATGGGAAGCATAGCGTATCGTTAAAGAAAATTCTATTTCAGCCAGAATTTTCTTTTTGATCTTTATTTAAGCAATAATTTGATTACCGGGCTATGTATTTATCTCTTATCCCCAAATAGTGTGAATTACAGCAAAGCTTTATATTTCTATCTTTGAATTCCATGCTCTCATTTAAGGATATCTAGGAAAAGGGACACTATTTCTAACTTAGCCCAACCTATCACATGCATGAAATTAGCTCACATTTTTTGGCTGTACTTCTTAACAAAAATCAATACTTTGAAAAAGATGTTTAAATCAATACCTAAAATGCCTAAAGAATTCACCCTCTTACAGCATTAGGAATTAAGCATGGGGAGTTTAATTTCAGACTGTTTTGCTTGTTTTAGGTGTGTATTTTAATAAAACAGTATCTTTAACAGCTTGTAGCTAAAGATTAAAGTTCCTGCTATAAAAATTTCCTTGGAATAGTAAATATCTCAAATTATACTGTAGCATTCCAGAGTTTATCCAGAAAATGGTGGTTTTTCTTATTTGCACACATATGTAATAGTAAAGAAGTCAGGGAATTTCAGAGAAATTTTAACGGGGGTCACTGTGGTAAATTCCTGAGGATTTCATAGCTCAGTCTGCAGAGTAAAGAAAGTACTCTGAACATTTAGATCACTGAGTGGTTTAGGTTTCAGTTCTGGGTCTCCTACCCAAAGAAAAATATTGCAGTGTAATCGCTCTCCACAGTTACTAATTGCAAAGTAAACAGCTTTCCAATGCAATGAGACATGCTCTTAGAGTGAAATACGTTAATACTACACTATTTTTAGGAATAATGTTGGAAGTAATTTCTTCTTAGAATCTAGTTGTAAATTTTGCATATATTAGAAGACTTAGTAAACCTGAAGATTCCCAAGTAGTTTTCTGGCCAGGCAATCTACCACATTCATTGGACACTTCTCACTTTCCCTCCCCAGTCTCTCATCACAGACTAAAGAACACATTCCTGAGGATAATGAATGATGATAGTGAAGTTGACAGAGGAACTGGCAGCTCATTCGTAGTGTCCAATAGACCTTCCATTTTAAACAAGTGATCTTCATCTTTTATAAAATAAAATGTCTAAATTACTTGGTGAATAAGGGACTCTTACCTCCTTTTTTCTTACTTTCTATTTTGAACAAAAATTCCAAATATACCAAAAAGATACAAGAACAGTATAATGAATCTCCTTTTAACTTTTACCCAAGATTCACTAGATGCTTAACATTTTGCCTTACCCTGTTCTCTCTGACTCTCTCTCTACTTCTTCTTTCCCCTCCCTTCATATTCTTCTTAGTAGTAATTTTGTTACTTATTAGTGGTAAATTTAGCATGAGTTTTTTTGTTGAATCATTCTTCAATATAACCACAATAAAATTATAAACTTTAAGAAATTTTACACTGATAAATTATCTTATGTACAATCCACATTCAGATCTTGCAATTTGTCTTAGTACCATTCTTTACAGAAATTTTTTAAAAATCTAAAATTCAATCCAGGATTATACTTATCATGAATTCTATATTTAATAAAATTTTTTTATCCTACCTAAAATTAGAAAATGCAGGCAAGCCATTGTGTATAAAGATTAGTAATCTCATCCTTATGGTACCAATAAAATAATATTAAAATTATTAGAAGAAAATTTTAAGCAAATTGTCTATGCAATGCTGATTGTGTATCTAGCACTATCTAAACTAAAGATTTTAGAAAAGATTTCATGGTTCTTGCTCTCAAATAACTCACTGTATAATGCTGAAGCAGATCTAATACCCAAGTAACAATTGGCTAATAAATAACCATTATATCCATTAGCTTTGCTGCAAAATAAACCACTCTTCAATGCAATGAGTTTAAACAACATTTTTTTTTTTAGCTAGCAATTCTGTTAGTTGGCAATGCCAGCTGGCAATGTCAGCTGGCCAATTCTCTTGATCTTGCCTGGGTTCAGTTTTGCAACTGCAGTATTGGCTGGGGGCTAGTTGTTTTCAGATAGCCACACTCATATGTCTGGCAGTTTATATTGGCTGTTGGTTGGTATTGACCCTGAATGGGAGAGCAGGGATAAGTGGGCCTCATGTCTCCATCAGGATAGCCTCTGTTCTTTCACATGTTTGGTCTCAGGGTTACCAAGAGCAGCAAAAGAAGGGAAGTCCCAGCGTACAACAGTTTTCAAGTCTCTTTTATATTGCATTTGCTTATTGCCTGTTTGGTCAAATTACATAGAATGGCCAAGTTCAGAGTCATTATGTGAGAATTTATCCAAGGGCACAGATACAAGGAAATATGAATAAATTAGGGTCATCACTGTGACAATCTATCCCAACAGTTTGACTAGAATGAGATTGATGAGTGATATTATGGAATAAGTATTATTTTGTAATTACACTTTATTAAAAAATCAACTACTAAAGGACAGGTGAAATACACTACAGGAATTATGATACAAAATTATTATGGTTAGAATAATTTAAGAAAACCCTCAAGGAAAGAATGGCATGTGATGGCTGGCCAAGACTGACTAGAAATTGGATGCATAGGGAGGAAGCTATGGGTAAGAGCATTAGCAGTGGGTAAATGAGGGATATAATTTAAGAAAAGGCATGAAACTGACACCATGACATATATGTAGGATAGTGAAGGAACAAACTTAAGTTGAGTAGATGGCCCATTAGAAATAATAGAAAATAAGATTAAACAGATAAAATCAGCATAAATTATAAATGGAGGCATTTAAAGCTTAGCCATGGTTCAGAATTGTGGTAGCTCCATGACATCAACAACATTTTAAGGAGGGTCATTTAGTAATAGCATTAAGATGGATAAGGTCAGGGGTGAGTGGAAAAAAACAGATACATGTTTATTACAGTAATCCAAATTAAAGTACTACAATTGAGAATAAAGAGACCAGGACAAATCTAGGAGACATATTAAATGAAAAGAAAGTTGTAACTTTGAAATATATTTTATATAAAAAACTG
>NW_011888806.1:3718704-3729302 GCF_000151845.1 Pteropus vampyrus | reverse complement strand
CATCTTTTATAAAATAAAATGTCTAAATTACTTGGTGAATAAGGGACTCTTACCTCCTTTTTTCTTACTTTCTATTTTGAACAAAAATTCCAAATATACCAAAAAGATACAAGAACAGTATAATGAATCTCCTTTTAACTTTTACCCAAGATTCACTAGATGCTTAACATTTTGCCTTACCCTGTTCTCTCTGACTCTCTCTCTACTTCTTCTTTCCCCTCCCTTCATATTCTTCTTAGTAGTAATTTTGTTACTTATTAGTGGTAAATTTAGCATGAGTTTTTTTGTTGAATCATTCTTCAATATAACCACAATAAAATTATAAACTTTAAGAAATTTTACACTGATAAATTATCTTATGTACAATCCACATTCAGATCTTGCAATTTGTCTTAGTACCATTCTTTACAGAAATTTTTTAAAAATCTAAAATTCAATCCAGGATTATACTTATCATGAATTCTATATTTAATAAAATTTTTTTATCCTACCTAAAATTAGAAAATGCAGGCAAGCCATTGTGTATAAAGATTAGTAATCTCATCCTTATGGTACCAATAAAATAATATTAAAATTATTAGAAGAAAATTTTAAGCAAATTGTCTATGCAATGCTGATTGTGTATCTAGCACTATCTAAACTAAAGATTTTAGAAAAGATTTCATGGTTCTTGCTCTCAAATAACTCACTGTATAATGCTGAAGCAGATCTAATACCCAAGTAACAATTGGCTAATAAATAACCATTATATCCATTAGCTTTGCTGCAAAATAAACCACTCTTCAATGCAATGAGTTTAAACAACATTTTTTTTTTTAGCTAGCAATTCTGTTAGTTGGCAATGCCAGCTGGCAATGTCAGCTGGCCAATTCTCTTGATCTTGCCTGGGTTCAGTTTTGCAACTGCAGTATTGGCTGGGGGCTAGTTGTTTTCAGATAGCCACACTCATATGTCTGGCAGTTTATATTGGCTGTTGGTTGGTATTGACCCTGAATGGGAGAGCAGGGATAAGTGGGCCTCATGTCTCCATCAGGATAGCCTCTGTTCTTTCACATGTTTGGTCTCAGGGTTACCAAGAGCAGCAAAAGAAGGGAAGTCCCAGCGTACAACAGTTTTCAAGTCTCTTTTATATTGCATTTGCTTATTGCCTGTTTGGTCAAATTACATAGAATGGCCAAGTTCAGAGTCATTATGTGAGAATTTATCCAAGGGCACAGATACAAGGAAATATGAATAAATTAGGGTCATCACTGTGACAATCTATCCCAACAGTTTGACTAGAATGAGATTGATGAGTGATATTATGGAATAAGTATTATTTTGTAATTACACTTTATTAAAAAATCAACTACTAAAGGACAGGTGAAATACACTACAGGAATTATGATACAAAATTATTATGGTTAGAATAATTTAAGAAAACCCTCAAGGAAAGAATGGCATGTGATGGCTGGCCAAGACTGACTAGAAATTGGATGCATAGGGAGGAAGCTATGGGTAAGAGCATTAGCAGTGGGTAAATGAGGGATATAATTTAAGAAAAGGCATGAAACTGACACCATGACATATATGTAGGATAGTGAAGGAACAAACTTAAGTTGAGTAGATGGCCCATTAGAAATAATAGAAAATAAGATTAAACAGATAAAATCAGCATAAATTATAAATGGAGGCATTTAAAGCTTAGCCATGGTTCAGAATTGTGGTAGCTCCATGACATCAACAACATTTTAAGGAGGGTCATTTAGTAATAGCATTAAGATGGATAAGGTCAGGGGTGAGTGGAAAAAAACAGATACATGTTTATTACAGTAATCCAAATTAAAGTACTACAATTGAGAATAAAGAGACCAGGACAAATCTAGGAGACATATTAAATGAAAAGAAAGTTGTAACTTTGAAATATATTTTATATAAAAAACTGTGAAATTTTTGAACTACAGATTTAGACTCAACGTGTTTTCTCTCCCATTCTTTTCCTTTCTACATCATAGTGTTACATATATTTGAAAAGAGCTAAAGAATAACTGCACCTTTAGTATTTTGCCCAAGATGTTTAACTGTTCTCTATATAGCTTCAAACATTTCCTGTTTCTGAATACTCTGTAATTTGTTGATATCGTTAAACTCTGATACCCAGAATAGAGCCTGACCAAGACGGAGTACGGTGCTGCTCTGAATATCATACTTATATCAATGCAGTCAATGTCAACGTGAAATACTTTTCACATGATATCATGATATGTCATATTTGTCCTATAAAGTCAACCAAATTCCTCAAATTTTACATGAGGACATTCAAAGTCAGGCTAACTTCTAAGTCAATATTCTTTCAATATTGGTTATGTTCCAATTTTTAAAAACTTTTTTAAAACTTTGTATATATATTAAAATTTAAAAGAGACTTATTCTAAATATGGGAAAACTTTTAAAAATCTCTAGGGATGTATTTAATATTTTTCAGTATTATCAGAACTGCCATTCCATAGTCCTGTAATGAATGTGTGAGTACATAATCAAATGCAATATTTAGTACAAACTATACGCTTTTACTTGCATGATTATAGAACATGGCTATAGAAATAATTCTAAAACCTCTATTCCTGTTCTTAACATACAATGTTATCCTTAGACAGCAAGGAATCTGAAGTCATGAGGTATAAATCCACCGAGAAGCCAGATATTTCTAAACACTCATGTGCAAGATAATGTGCTCATTACTAAACATGGCATTGCAATAACAATTAGTCCCATAATGTTCTTTTAATAACCTGGAAAAGGAAAGAAAACGATCAATGATAGCTTACCAGCCTTTCGTCTTCTTATAAGCAAGGTAACAAGTAAATATGACAGTTAAAGAACAGGAGTAAATAAGGAACACTGCTAAAATAAGAATACACTCCTCCCACTCTTCACCCTCTTCCATCACACATACCTATGGCAATTTTAACATTGTAACTCCTGTAGCATATCCTTTTCTTCTTAAAAATTTGCTAAACACTGAAAATTATTTCATCTCAATGACCAATAAGTCAAGCACGTAAGATCAAAGAATTACTTTTCTAGTAAATAAAACATTATTACTTTTTGCTTTTATGGTGAAAAAAAGATTACCACAAATTTCATGTTTGTACATATTTTCCCCTATTAAAAGTTTCTTCAGGGAATTTCTTTTGTGAATAGTTGCATGTAGATGGTTTCCTGACAGATATTCAACAAATATTTTTGTTATATGTAAAAATCTATGATAGTAACAAATAAAACCCATTAATATATAAAAATATGTATGAGTGTGTGCCTTTCAACAAGAGAAATGAAACCTTTTGGGATATGAAGGTCATATTGGCAATATGATAACTTTAGCAAACTTTGCTTTTCTTAATGGCCACACTCTGAATAAAGAGGAGGAGACTTCCCAGGGAAATGTCTAAGGCACTTGAGGTGAGAGAGAGAAGGCACCACTAGAGGGCGGTAGCCGCCCCGTCCCAGTTGCCATAATTAAAGTTTCACTTGAGCACAAATTCATATATCTATAGCTGTTTGGCATTTCTTCCAGCTAATACGTGATAAGTTTTTCCTCTCACAGCAAATATCTGTTACGCAGTTTCACTAACTTTGAAATCTCAAGAATATAGAGATATAATACCTAGGAGTGTGAGATAGAATAAAACATCTATACTCTGTTGTTTTTATTGTTATTTTGGTTTAGTAAAAATAAAGTGACACCTTGGATTTGGGAGAGAAATCATTTCTCACACTAAGCATTATTCTTACAAGTAAAATTTACTCTGTGGCCTGTTGAATGCTAGTTAAGATTGCTTCTTCTCAAGGCACACTTTGCCCTTTATCTTAGCGCACAGGAAGCTTCAAGACAGCCTCTTTGCCAAAAATAGCTTTCCACCAGCCTGTCACTCTACCTAAATTCCATTAAGATAGTGGTTCCCTACCTTTTCAAAGTGAGGGCTCTTTTCAAACAAAATTTCATAACTCCCATGTGATAACTCTTGAACTCTTAAAATCAGTAGATTAAAATATATAATATATTACATAAAAAGATACTAAAAAGATTCTATAACTTCGGTAATACATTTTATTGAATTAATATTGTATTAATGGCAAAAATGTATATTTAAAAGATATCAGTAGAAATATGAAAAATATATTATTTAGTCAGTAAACAGTTAAGGCTCTTTGCCTACATAAGTTTATAAACCTCTTAAAATAAACCCTTAGTGTTCCCCCTTACCTTCAACATAAGGTCCGGGGGTCTGAAAAAAGAGCATTAATGAATTTTTGTGTTATTCCACTCAACTTCCACTTTTAGGTTGGAAACATCATATTTTCTGGTTAGATTTCTTTTTTAAACCCCACCAACTCTTAGAAAGTGTATCTTTCTGCATACAGTTAAGAAATGCCACAGTTCTTGGCATTCAACAATGAATACACACCTGACATAAGTGTGAATATAGCATCCTGCATGTGTTCTACCTGTGAAGACTTACAAAGGTTAAATTTTTAAAAATATCAATGGAAGCTTGATCTCTCAAAGACATCAGTTCCAAGTACAGTTTGTCTATATGACCTGAGCAACTTTCTTCAGTGTCCTACTGAGTACGTAACATGCATTCTCAGCTCAAATGTCCTGAGAGTTTTGACATCATAGATAAACTATCTCCTGGCACTATTAAAAGAGTATCTGGCATCATGTAGCTCTACAGAGAGCCAGGATTCCATAGCTCATGTTAGCTGACAGTAAAATTCCACCACTCAATTCTGGGAAAAGTTAAATTGCGTCTTTTATAAAAGTAACTTATTGTATATTCTGCTCCTGCTTCTTGTTGGAATTTGTCAACTGAAAGACATTTTAATTAAATCAAATACATAATCACGCATCCATGCTTGTTTAATTATTATCAGGGAAAGTTACCAAATATAATAAAGAGTATATGGTACTAAACTTAAAAAAACAAACTTACTCAAAAGACAGCATTAAGAAGCCATCATGCAATATGGAGGATATTAATTGATTATAGTTTTCTGTGCCTCAAGGTTATTTCACTGTAAAATAAAAATGATTCTTCTTATTCTTGTCAAATATTACTTTTTTAATGAATGTATGTGTTTCCACATCCATATCCAAAGCTATATCTATATTTATATTCATATATCTATATCTTTCTGCACTAACAAGTTTATAAATATTTTTACTTTTGTCAAATGTAGAAAAGGGGGTCTATGAGACAAAAGCTAACAGAGAGAGAGAGAAGCTTATCCATAACCTACGCCAGTGTTTCCCTTTTCGAAAGTCCTCTTTGGAACATTGTAACTCCACAATATCTCACGTGTTTTGGTGGCACTCAGTAAGACAATTCTGGGCTGCACATGCTTTTGCGAGCCCTTGATAGTACATAGAACCCTCTAGAATTTGAGGGTCATAGGTTGGGAAATGCTGATCTGGGCTAATCTTCATTTTCTGAAGTCCAGAGAGAGATGAAGCAATTTGTAGAAAATTACACAATTAACTAGGGTCAGCCAGAGCTAAAATGAAAATCTCTTCATCTTTGTTTCTTACAATTCCACTACCTCCAAATTATAAAAGTACATATAGAGTCATTGAAAGATAGTTCCTATGCTAATTCAGAGAACTATACATTCAGGCAAAGCTATCAGCTAAGTGCCGAGAGCACTATTATACTCTATATCTGGAAACTCAGAAGCATGCTCAGGAAAGTTATAAATAGAGGGGTTGCAAATGGTTTGATGTCAGTCTTAACACATAAATAATGTTTAGCAGGTGTCAAACCAAGGCCTGGTTCTGTTTGATATTTTCGTCAGTGACCTAGATAAGAATTGGCAACCTAGAGGGCCAAAATCTCTCAAAAGAATTTTACATTTTAGGAAGCCTTCTAGTGTCTCCTGTCCACAAATTACTACTCCTTCTCTTCTCCCATAATCAAGTTTCATTTCATTCCCACAGCTCAACTGAGCTCGCCAAGGAGTTAGATTACTTATTTACCACTAAACTAACAGCTCTTCCAAATGTCTTTTTAGTGAGTGGAGATATGCATCTCTGTGTGTATCTCCTGATTAGAACATTTCTTCTTGCCAAATACAACCATAACTCCTCTACATTCATTAACATTTTTGAAAAAAAAATGCTCATAGATTTCAAAATCGCAACACTCTTTCCTGCTGAGCCTGAACTAAATCTGCGAACCCTTGTCGATATGATTCTCCAGGCAGCCGATCAATGAGAATTGATCGGCACATGCAATGAAACTTATTTGCCATTTTTGATCTATATGAGTACATTCCCCCTTGGAGGCAGAGAATGGTATTTCATAGTCTCTCAAAACACCCCGTCGCCCATTGCTCATTTTATAAAAAAGATAAGGTAATATTTCTCTTTTTGCTCTTCGTTTATTATTACTTATAAATTGTGTTAAAGTTTGAAGAAAAAGAACATAGCAGCAGCTTTGGTTTCTATCAAAGAGAAAGCCAGATCACTTACATCTAAAAATTATTTCCGGAAGTAACCCAAATGCCTGAGTGGTATGAAATTATGTAAAGTGAAGTTTTAGCCATAAGCAGTATATTTTTAGTGTATACACTACTACATTTAAAAAATAAATGAAAATGATGCCAGTATGGGATGGGGGGACCACAACCAAGGGCTTACAAATGACGCTACTTAGAAGCAACCACAAGTATTTGACAAGTCAAGAAAGTAGACTGTCTCGTCCAGGCTTTGCTGTTAAAAATACTCCAGTGATGTATTTTTATAGGCAGGCGAAGGAAAATGTCCATAAATAGTTCTAGGAAGTTTAGCCAAAAATTTAAGCTGCCAGTAAAAATATTATATTGACCATCATTAAAAACATTTCAAACTTAGTTAATACTCAAAAAGCAAAAATAGAAAGAATGATAGCAATATTTAAGTTTAACTAATTATTTTGTTTGTTATATTGTGTATTTTTCTATATTTTTCTTTTTTCCATTTTTATATCCTAGATTTTCTTTGTCCCAAATTTTATTATTATTCGTCGTTTTAAATGTTTAATTTCTTTTCTGTTCCAAAGTGTGGAATTTTTTACCTTATACTCGAAACTTTCCCTTTTACATTTCAAATTTCCACTGCCGGTCAATTTCTTTTTTAGGAAAAAAACATTTCAATGGGTGTGGTTTGTTGCAAGGGAGAACTTTACCTCTGACGCTGGTAATCCATCTCAATAAGATGTTCCTCACCCTGATATAGGCTTCTCTGTGTGTCAACTGTCGGCACTTGACCATGAACTATGACTTGGCAGCTATGATGTCTAATCCTAACTCAGGTTTGTGAAGTTTCACAATTTTTTCCCTTGGGAACAGCCAACGCTGAGCTGGCACAACACCACCAAGCGCAGATCTCTGAAGAGCACTCTCTTCGAGTCCATGTAAGGAATATGGTACTTGGTCACGGCAGCTTTTCTTAATGCAATAGCATCCACAATAATGAGGAGGAGGCTTTGCGACCTCTGATAGCCTTCTCCCACATTAATTTGAGAAAGCTAAAAAGAAACTAAGACTTTAATTGGCAACATTTAATGACCATCTGATCATGGTGACTCCTAACTTATTAGGAACGATAGATATTCATGTTCGTGAAAAACCAATTAGTTGGACAATTACTTAACTGGTTATAAATTTAAACATTGTAAAGCTTCTTAAAGTGTCATGTGTTTCAACTCTCTCAGAAGAATGACTTTAGCTCTTCGTTTAAGCCTAAATTCAGGAATGAAACAAGAAACAAGAAGACAGACCAGAGCCCAGGAGCAGGAGCAGGGTTTAGCTTAAAGTTTTCTTTTTAGACTTTTTGATTTTTGAAAGCAACATCATTTGTATTTTCTTTAGACACAGACAATATTCTCCCATGTCTTAAAGTGTGCATTTTTGTCCTTGCTAATAGAAATTTTTATCTATTAAACCTGCAAGTTCTCTCTTATATTCCAGTTGTCTTTATGCCTCCACACTCACGATTCTTTACTAGTTACAACATAGAGGTAATCTTAGCTAGAAATATTAGAGAATACACTAAATTTTAACGTAAAACCATCCTTCTTAAAATTCTTCCAACAAATGATCCATGTCATTTCTTGTGATACTTTGCTACTGAAAGCTACAAAAGATGTTAAATGTTGACAAAAGGCCCCTTTTCCTGTTTTCCTCACAGTTACTGCAGTTTCAAATTCTTACTGGGAATTTCAATGTAAACAAGAAAGAGTTTGCAGTGATTTTCATAACATGTTCTTTGAAACCTCTGAGCTTCATAAACATCTCCAGGGTTATGCAGAGGTATGCAGAATGATCACAGCTGGATGTAATTTATTTTCTCCATTTTTTTCTGTAGCCTAATTTAATAAGATTGAAGGTCAGGGATGTGGAAAATTAGCTTTATGATTTGGAAACACTACTCAAGTGACATAGACTCAGTTGAAGAAGACCATTTTATAACTTGCTGCCAATTATTTTAGGACACATTTGATAATTTAGAGTGAGTTATGTTATTCTTCAAAATAGAGTAAGTGAAAGTTACTGGTTTGCCTTTGGAGAAACCCATTCGTTTTATATAGATGACAAGAGGAAAGTAGTGAGGCTCATCAGTGCAGTTTCTGTTCTTTATGGTTGCCTCCGGCAAGAATACCAAAGGCTAACAAGCCCTTTGAAATTTTAATTTCCAAAGCACTGTCACATATAAACTTAAATGCACTACAAGTTAATTAGAAAACAGTACTGTCGAGTGTGAATACTGATTGTTTCACACGCAAACTGTGTCCAGCAAACAATACTGGGAACCAAGCCAAGAAATGTCATTTATTTCACTTCAGACTTTCATAATAAGTCTCCATCCCCAAACGCTTTCCCCTGTTCCATCCCCTGACTAATCCACCCACTCCAAATCTTTCCTGTTTACACTGTAAAAGAATGGTATTTAAAAAAAACCTTACTCCTTAGTAAAAGTACCCAATAGAGATGTTTGCATGTAAGGGCATGTCATAAATGTCATTTTGAAAATCTTCTAAAAAATAGATGTTCCTTTATGAATTTCCTTTATCACTAAAATAACTCATGGTTAAACTTAGCAACTGATTCTTTATTATAAAATTGCTACCATCAGAAAGCACCTGAGTGGTCTCTGAGTGGAAGATTTAAACTCTTAAAAATTTTACCTTAATTAACACACAAGTTACTCAGTCCACTAATGCACTGAAACAATATTAGCATTTCATAAAAGTTGGTACTGGTTTGGCAGAACATTTGATTTTTTCCTAGTTTGTGAAATTGATCCTCCCCTGACCTAGATTATTGAACTTTGTAGGAGACATTATTAGTCATGAGCTAAAGTTTGTTCCTGAAATCTGAATAAAAAATAAACATTCGTTCACACAGTAGGTGATGGTCTATGGTCATTTCTCTTATATAAACAAACTGTCCTCAACCAAGAAGTCCAGAAACATCTTTAAGTGACAGTATCTGCAAAAGGTCAACTTAGAATTAACTTTACTTTCTTCCCTGTGTGGGAATTTTAGAACCCAGCATATCTTTTTTTATAAGTCTTCACGTAGCGCTTCATAAATCAGGAATTGTTTAGATGTCTCTTTAGAGGCATTGCATTGATACAATTGAATTGTTTTCAGCTTCCCTCAACTCAGGGACTAATTCTCATCTTGTGGTTTCAGCAAACATTTAAAAAGATCTTCAAATAATTCTATTTGTCTTGTTTTCTATCTGCAGCATAATCCCTATTCAACAAGATATCACCATTGAGTCAAGCTGACCATGGCAATAATAAACTTTGTTGTATCAATTCCAGTCTCCACAAAATCTACCACTCTCTGCCTTCACAGTGACAGTTATATCACTGTCTGGCCATTACCCATTATAAGACCTCAAGGTCACAGTTAACTACTCCTAGTTATAGTACCCTTGTGGTTACCAGACATTGCTTGTTCTCTTTATAAGCATCTCTCTGACACACACCAATTTCCACTCAGAGCAGTTCCTTTTATAAGCCTTCATAATTCACCAATTGACTATTATAATCTTTTGCCCTTTGGCTTCTCTCCCCTTTAATCATCCTAAATGCTATATGTCTTATAGTAATATATAAGAAAACAATTCTAACTGTAAGCCATAGTTAACAATTAATGTAAGGTATTATTATATTACTATTGTAAGTAATTAACATCAACTAATCTTTGTTCTTACTCTCTGACACCCAAGACATCTGGAGCCCAGGGCTTGGAAGGTGAGATGTAGGCACTTAGCTCCCATCTCAGCCTGGGCTGGCCCCAGAGGAGGGGACATATAAGGCAACTCATTCCTGGGGTCACACCAGAGATGATTCACGCAGTAACACAGACCAGTGACTGCACTGAATCAGAAGGGAGTCCATCTAAGAGTCTGTTCAAAGAAATGAGGGACAAACACAAGAGGATCAAGGCATCAAAACTTGGGCTCAGCCTTCAGCAAAATCAAAGAGTAGAATGAAGCAAGAGGTGAGCCATAAAGCAGGAAAAGATGGGATGAGTTGTAAAAGCACATGGCCAGCCCACCCATGA
>NW_011888806.1:3705658-3718654 GCF_000151845.1 Pteropus vampyrus | reverse complement strand
AAAATAGATGTTCCTTTATGAATTTCCTTTATCACTAAAATAACTCATGGTTAAACTTAGCAACTGATTCTTTATTATAAAATTGCTACCATCAGAAAGCACCTGAGTGGTCTCTGAGTGGAAGATTTAAACTCTTAAAAATTTTACCTTAATTAACACACAAGTTACTCAGTCCACTAATGCACTGAAACAATATTAGCATTTCATAAAAGTTGGTACTGGTTTGGCAGAACATTTGATTTTTTCCTAGTTTGTGAAATTGATCCTCCCCTGACCTAGATTATTGAACTTTGTAGGAGACATTATTAGTCATGAGCTAAAGTTTGTTCCTGAAATCTGAATAAAAAATAAACATTCGTTCACACAGTAGGTGATGGTCTATGGTCATTTCTCTTATATAAACAAACTGTCCTCAACCAAGAAGTCCAGAAACATCTTTAAGTGACAGTATCTGCAAAAGGTCAACTTAGAATTAACTTTACTTTCTTCCCTGTGTGGGAATTTTAGAACCCAGCATATCTTTTTTTATAAGTCTTCACGTAGCGCTTCATAAATCAGGAATTGTTTAGATGTCTCTTTAGAGGCATTGCATTGATACAATTGAATTGTTTTCAGCTTCCCTCAACTCAGGGACTAATTCTCATCTTGTGGTTTCAGCAAACATTTAAAAAGATCTTCAAATAATTCTATTTGTCTTGTTTTCTATCTGCAGCATAATCCCTATTCAACAAGATATCACCATTGAGTCAAGCTGACCATGGCAATAATAAACTTTGTTGTATCAATTCCAGTCTCCACAAAATCTACCACTCTCTGCCTTCACAGTGACAGTTATATCACTGTCTGGCCATTACCCATTATAAGACCTCAAGGTCACAGTTAACTACTCCTAGTTATAGTACCCTTGTGGTTACCAGACATTGCTTGTTCTCTTTATAAGCATCTCTCTGACACACACCAATTTCCACTCAGAGCAGTTCCTTTTATAAGCCTTCATAATTCACCAATTGACTATTATAATCTTTTGCCCTTTGGCTTCTCTCCCCTTTAATCATCCTAAATGCTATATGTCTTATAGTAATATATAAGAAAACAATTCTAACTGTAAGCCATAGTTAACAATTAATGTAAGGTATTATTATATTACTATTGTAAGTAATTAACATCAACTAATCTTTGTTCTTACTCTCTGACACCCAAGACATCTGGAGCCCAGGGCTTGGAAGGTGAGATGTAGGCACTTAGCTCCCATCTCAGCCTGGGCTGGCCCCAGAGGAGGGGACATATAAGGCAACTCATTCCTGGGGTCACACCAGAGATGATTCACGCAGTAACACAGACCAGTGACTGCACTGAATCAGAAGGGAGTCCATCTAAGAGTCTGTTCAAAGAAATGAGGGACAAACACAAGAGGATCAAGGCATCAAAACTTGGGCTCAGCCTTCAGCAAAATCAAAGAGTAGAATGAAGCAAGAGGTGAGCCATAAAGCAGGAAAAGATGGGATGAGTTGTAAAAGCACATGGCCAGCCCACCCATGATTACCCTACACTTTGTAGCTTCTCTAGATCTTTGTTTCACCACCACCCACTCAACCTGGATAATTAATTAAAAGAATTTTTTTCCCCCACCTCTTTTCTTCCGCCCTCTCCCTCTTCTTTATTGTGTTAATTTACCAGCTTGTCTGGCTTTTTTTGCTGTTTTTAAACTGTCTGCTTTATCCATTCTCCTGACTCTACATAAACAAAACCTCAAATCCAGTTTTAGATGAATAGAAGGAGGGAAAGTGAGGAATTCTTGCACCCTTGTACTTTAATAATGTATTGAATTGTTTTCTAATTTTTTCCAAGTACTATATATTAATTTATTTCCTCAATCAGGCTAAGGATTCGTTGAGAAAAAAAGAACATATCTTACTCATCTAATTTTTCTCTGAATTCTCTTGAGGACAGATAATAGCCTCTCAATTCTGGTTGATCAATGTACATATAAGATATATTCGTGTTATGAATAAGACGAAATGTTTTAGAAGAATTTTATTATATGTGCTACTGGACACTTAGAAGGAAAAACTGTTGGAGCAAGTGAAAAATTATGGATCATCATATGAAACTTAAAAAATCAAGTGTAAAAGAAAAATATATAAAACAATGATTTTTTAAAAGCATTTTATTTCCATGAATTTTGCATAATATAGTGCATTATTGGAGAGTTCTCACTATGTACTCGTAATTCTTCTAGGCATTTTACATATAATATCTCATTTACCCTTCGTAACAGTAATAATAGTATAAAGTAGGAACTGTTATTATCCCTAATGTACTAATCAAGAATCAGAAGCATGTAGTGATAGCTTATCTAAGGTCACCGAGGAAATACATTATTAAGACAGGATTCTAACACAAGCATTTTGACACTTAGCGCATGCTATAACTTCTGCCCTGCACTACCATTTCAACACAGGGACACTTGACCAGAGAGAATGTGACCAACAACTTTACTCATCATACTTGGAATGGTTAATTTTATGTATCAACTTGACTGAGCCACAGGGTATCCAGACATTTGGTCAAACACTATTCTGCATCTTTCTGTGAGGGTATTCTTGGATGAGCTTAACATTTAAATAAGTAGGCTGAGTAAAGCAAATTGCCCTACCTAATCTGAATGGGCCTCATTCAATAAGTCAAAGGCTTGAATAGGGGAGGAAAAAAAACAGATTCTCCCAGGAGTAAGAGAAAATTCCTCCTATCTGATTGGGACGTCGAATCTTCTTGCTTCTCCAGCCTGCTAGCCTCTGGACTGGAACTATACCATCAACTCTCCTGAGTTTCTAGCTTACTAACTCACTCTGCACATCTTAGGACTTATTAGCTTCTATAATCATGTAAAGCAATTCCATATAATAAATTCATAAAACACATACACACACACACACACACACACACACACACACACACACACACACCCTATTAGTTCTGTTTCTCTGGAGAATTCTGAATAATATAATACTTTATCTATGTGTTTTTATAAAGAACTAAGGTTCTTTTTTAAGATCTTTGGGTTTTTCCATTAAGAAAATGAGAGAGTTTTTCGTTATTATTTCTGTAAACTGTGAAGACATTATTTACATTACCTTATGTTATAACTTACTGATTGAGATTAAAAGACTTGGATGGTCACATGAAAAATGACTTTGAACTTTAATTTTCAAGTGATCAACTTAAATACTTAAGAGCTCATCAATGGATATTCCTATCTCAGTTTAGTCATATAATAAAAACTCTAGAAACCCAGTTTTGGTACTAATTTATTACATGTCTAAGGAGTCCCAGAATGGGAAGAGAAGTGCAGGAAACTGTTTGAAGAAACAATGAGTGAGAAATTTCCAAAGTTAATTAAAAATATAAACCCATAGATCAAAGAACATCAACAAACCCCAAGCAAAAGAAACATAAAGAAAGACTACTCCACAGCACATCAGAAATGCATTGCTGAAAAGTACTGATGAAGACAAAAATCTTGAAGACAGCTTTGGAGAGAAAAAAACAGGAAATACAGGGAAACGAAGATAAGAAGGATAACAGAAACTTATTGTCAGAAATTGTGCAAGCCAAAAGGCATGGAACGACATCTTTAAAGTACTGAAAGGAAAATAAAAACCCTACCAACCTAGGATTGATACTTAGTGAAAATCTTTTTTAAATGAAGGTGAGATAAAGACATTTTCAGGCAAATAAAAGCCAAAAAAATTCATTGTAAGCAGACCCACACTACAAAAAGGGCCAAAAGAAGAACAAAAGAAAAATAATACCAGATGGAAATTGGGATTCAGACAAAAAATAAAGATCCACAGAAATGGTTACGAGATGGGAAATTATAAAAGGTATTTTTCTTATAATTTAAATCTCTTTAAAAGAATATTGACTATTTATAGCAAAAATAATGGTGTATTGTAAAGTGTATAATATATGTAGAAATAAGGTATATGATAAATATAGTATAAAGGAGGAGGAGATATAAAAGAATACTGTTCTAAATTTCTTATGTGACAAACAGTATAATATTATTTGAATAAACCCTGTGCTAAGTTTAAAAACATATGTATTGTATACCCTTTAAGAAACCATGAAAAAATAAAGAGCTGAAGCTAATAAACAAATAGTGGTGATAAATAGAATACTAAAAATAATTAATGCAAAAGAATTCATGAAAAGGGTAGTGGGGAAATGAGAAACAAATAAGACATATAGAAAACAAACAGTAAAAGGGTAGATTTAAACTCAGTCATTCTATTTCTTGGAATTTACTCAAATGAAATGAAACATCTGTTCACACAAAAACTTGTAAGCAAGTTTATTAACTTTTTATAAGCTTATATAAGCTATAAACTACTCAAACATCCAACAATTGGTAAATGAATGAATAAAATATGTATATCCATACAAGAAAATACAGCAACAGAAGGAACAAACTACTTATACATGTTAAGACATGGGTGAATCTCAAAAGCATTATGCTAAGGGGAAGGAGCCATCCAGAAAAATCTACATACTATATGATTCCATTTATATGAAGTTCCAGAAAAGCCAAGGCAAAATTATAGCAACAGAAAGCAGATCAGTGGTTGCTAGAAGCTGGAGGCTCAGGAAGAGGACTGACTACAAAGGGGCAATGAAGGAACTTTGGCAGGGGGTTGGAGGGGTGATGCAATTATTCTATATCTTGATTGTGATGGGGGTTATATAACTGTATACATTTGTAAAGACTCGTTGAATGTAACATTTAAAATTACCCCTCAATAAAACTGACATTGAAATGAATTAATGATTTGACAATCACATTTTAAAAATAGCAAGTTGACATTAAAAATTAACTAGTGGACGCCGTTGAAATAAGACCCCAGTGTGGAAAGAAGGATAACTCATTGGAAGAATGTGAAGGGAAAAGATCAGTAAAATAACCCATGTTCCAGGAATCCCAGGACTGAGTGTATTAATAGAGGCCCTAATCCCTTCTCTATAGGAGTCTGTTAAAATATCCCTGAGAGATTTGGCTATTCCCTTATCTAAACAGAAACAATGACTTCATGACAGCTAGTATGCTAACTGATTTCATGTTGAAAGCATCAGGTAATATGGCAAGTTGGAATATCCTTGTATTTGCTACCTAGCTCCAAAGAGCAAACAAACGGGCTTCATTTAGCTAATTGAGGCCAACTGGTTTGGTCCTGAGCAGTCACTGGATTAGGACAGATGACAAATGCTTTTGAGATAGATGTGTATAAGCCATTTCAGAGCCTGAGGCAGGGCATATCATACTACAAGTGGAGCAGTGTAAGGCGTAACTGGGGAAAGAAAGTAAATTTTAAACTAAGGAACAAGTTGACATTAGTGCCAAATGTAAAGCTAGAAGGGGGAGCTGAAGATGCACCTGTTGGCTTCTAAGTCTCATTAAAGGGTTAGAAGGTTGAATAGTTTTAAAACGTCTCTAAGCAGGTAAATGCAGTTGACTTTTTCTTCTGTCTGCTTACTATGTGATCTCTCATTTAACTACTTGATCTTATTAAATTATTGCAATATAAACTTTTTAAAAATAAAAATAATACACAAACAAGATTTTTAAAAAGTTTTGAACAAGCACAGAAATGTATAAAAAAGTATTGAACGCATGTCTTCCCAATACCCATGCCTATTCTCTTCTAGAAACATAGGTCATGTTAAAGTCTTCAGACTTTTATATACATGTGATCTTTATGCTGTAGCACCTAAGATTTGGAGATTTCTTATTTCTAATTATTATACATATTTATATCATCAAGATCACTCTGATTTCCCCTTAAAAACCTTTGCTCTCCCATTTGCCTTGACCCCTCTCCATCTCAGTAAACAACCCCTCGTTCTTTCATATGCTCAAAGCAAAATTGTTACTCATTCTTGATGCCTCCTTTTTTTTAAAAAAAAAAAATTAAACTCCATATTTAAGCCATGAGCAAATATCTTCAAATCCACTCCCCAAATATTTGCACTATTCCACAATTTCTTACCATATCCACTACGACTACACCTAGATTCAAGCCATCGTCCCTCTCTTAACTGGTCTCAACGATCCTACTTTTATCTTTTAAAGTCTATGTTTATGGAATTATGTCTTACCTCTGTTAAAAGCCGTCCAGTGATTTTATGGATATTGGAATGAAATACAGACTTCTCCATGAACTACAAAGCTGGCCTTTGGCTACTTCTGTGATCTCATATCTGACTTCTTTCCCGCTAGTTCTTTTAACTCCAGCAAAACTTGCTTTCTTGCTGCTCTGAAAACAAATTGAATGCATTTTCTTCTAAAGGTATTTTTTTGTTTGTTTGTTTTTTGCTTTTTATACTACCTGAAATGCTCTTTCTCAGATATTTGTGTGGCTTACTTTTTTAAATCACTCAACAGTCTGCTTAAATGTCACCTTCTCAAAAAGCTCTTGTGTGTCTTTATATCATTTATCACCACTTGAAAATAATGTTTGTATCTGTTTTGTTGCTTAACTGACACACTAAAATGTTAATTCCATGAGGATACAGACTTAGTTTATCACAAAAGTTTTATCCTTAGAACAGTGCCTGCCATAGAGTAGGCACTCAAATATTTTTTGAATGAATGAATGGACCTTCAACATCTTTAGCTATCTGAAGTCCTTCCTATTTCATTAAACTATGGTCACCAAGCACAGATCAACTGGAAATATCTGTTGTTTCTCTCCATCAGAGATACAAAGAAAGAGCTAACCAAAAATAACTGGAAAAGTCCAGTACTGGTTTTTAATATGTTATCAATAATATAATACACTAGACTGGGTGATTAATTATATGTTAGTAAACAAAGAAACCAGTGTTAACTTTTAAGTATATGAGAGACAATTGATCTATTCTTTTTCAGATGCACTATCTTATTCTTCAGGAAATCTTGACAGATGTCTCCCAATGGAAGGTTGAGTTCATTAGCATTAATCACATTCATTTGCTCCAGACACTACAGTGCATTTCACAAGTCTTCATGGCTGCAGTGTTCTATATTCAACTGCATCATTCTGATCCAGCTGGCTCTGGAACACTGCCAAAGCTATGGACATCTTCAAAGGTCTTTTTAAAATTACAGGGTGGAACCTTATTCTCTAAGAGTTTGTTTCTCTTCTTTATGATAGAGATGATGATCTTTCTTAACTGTACAACATTTTTAATAGATGGTTTTGATCTATTTATATGTACAAGAATATATCATATAACTAAGAAAGGAAAACTTTAATCACTTTTTACATTCTCCAATTTAAACAAAGGAGGTATGAGATTCAAAATCACCACCAATAAATCTTAGTTCTCTCCCAGGGTATGTAACAATTTAATTCATTACTCTGGTCCCATCGTTCATTTGGTAAGATGATATCTCCTAGTCAGGTAAAACAGCAATTAAAAGAAAATTTTTACTCTGTTTATTGTTTCTAGTGAAATATAGATGATGTTGAAATAAATTTAAGACTTCAGGCTAAAATATCTAAGGCTGCATTAATGAAAAGATGTCTTGATTTGATTGTTGTTGGCAGGTTACACACACTCAAGTGGTCCTCACTTACTAAGAAAAACAATATAAACCTCAAATATGCTAGTAATTTAATCTACTAATCAGATATTGGCATATGACGTATAATATTTTGAAACCCTTGGGTTTAAAGGCACTGGGACCAGAAAGAATGGATTTACCAAAATCTGGGTTATAAACTTTGTCTTGAGTTTAAAATATAATAAAATCTGTCTAAAGTGGCAATAGTGATAGTACTGGTGGGAAGTGAGGCTGACCCAGTTGAAAATCCATGGGGATTACCCATAATAGGCTTAAATGTCAATTAAAAAATACCAAACTATTTTCTGGATATAATTGTCTTATTTGTGGACTTGTCAATTGGTTCCATGTCAAAATTTATTTAATAATAGACTTTATTAAAACTAAGTTCTGCTTTATTTATTCAGTACTCTCATTTGGAGTGAGGTTAGCTTGAATGTCTTCTTTAATCCATCTTTCTCCTGGTTGTGGCCTATGTAGACTGTTCCTTAACCTGGGAAATGTTCTGGGGTTTTGATGAAACTGTGTAACAAAACTAAGGGCCTCCCCCACAGCAAAACATACAATAGACACTCAGTAAATCCCATTTTCTTTCAGTTTATATGCCATGTTGTCTAATTTCTGAAATGATGCTTTCATTCAAGTTTGGATTCTATATTGTATTATTTTACAGTCACTAGGGAGTGCCACACAATAAATGGAACCTATAGAAAAGCTTTTATCCTTGAGTATCTCTGTTACTATATGTATAGCTTTCATTATGAGCTTGTTTATAACTTTCAAAGGAAATAAAAGGAAAATTTACTTAGTAGTATGGTAGATTTACAATGAAAAGATTCTTAGCTATGTTATCTTAAAGTACTTTAATAATTTCATGTGAAAAAACCCTCAAGTTTGGCCAAATAAATAGATATTTTCTACTGTACAGTACATTACCTCTCTTCTAACAAGGTTTTCCTGTTTTTATCTCAAGGGCTCTTGGAGTTTATAGAGATCAAGTAGTGGATATCACTTGAAAGTCTTAGGCAGGCCTCAAAAGAAGGAATTAGTCTGAAGGAAAAGAAGTTTGGTTTAGTTGATCAATGATCGTATTTTTTGTTGTTAATTTAAGAACCTCTGAGTATATGTGAAAATTGATTCTTTATGTGAGCAAATGCAATTGCGCTATATACTAACTTTATAAGCCATAAATAATACAAGCAATTCAATAATATGAAATCTTGCTTAATAGTCATAACCCTTTATTACAGATTTCAGGGGCAAAAAAGGCCAAACGATATGAAAGCCACAGATCTTATTGAAGACTGTAATAATAAAAGATCAAGAGTATGAGCTAGGCTCTTCTACAAAATGGATTATTAGTAAAAGATTAACTTCATAGATATGAAGTTGGAGCCTCTCAACTCATAGAATATTTATGGAAGACCCTTGGGTTCTCAACCAAACTGATTTCAAATTAAACAAAAATAATATTTTTGAAACTATTTTTCAAAAATGATATAGGAATTATCTTCCTGAGAGAATGTTGATGTTCCAAAGCAAGAGCAGAAATTACAGATTTTGATACATTTTGGTATATTACTGTTACAAAATGCACAACACCTTCCTTGGTTCCTTGGAGCCCTCTTTGCTCTCCCTATAACTTCATTCTCTATTATTACTTCCTTTTCTGTTTTTCTTTGTAGTCTTAGAAAAAACAAACAGCAAAAATACCATTTGTCGCTTTGAAGCCATAGAAATTCAGGTATTATTTAAAATAACTATATAGGTAATACGTGGACATGGGAATAAATAATTTGAAATCTTTTAATTCAACCCATAGACATAAAAGCCGATGCACTAAAATTGGGATCTGTTAAACAGGAATCAAAGTAGAAGAATTGGACCCTGAGCGATTATTAGGAAAAGTGGGGATTTCCCTTTCCTACTTCTTTCCACAGTTGGTATAACATTAGTGAATAATTAAGAGAGGTTACTTTTTGGGGAAAAAGACATAATATTTTTCTTCCATTTTTTATTTCCTAAATTTCTATATCAGCCAAACTTTGACCACTAGCTAGGTAACTTTGGACAAGTTATTTAATCTTTCTAAACTTTATTGTCCTCATCTGCAGTGCGATTTAAAATTGTAGCAACCTCACAGGGTTGTTGTGTACGTTGCACACAATAGATACACAATAAAGAGAGCCATAGTTATTTGTTATTTTTCATAATCCAGAGAAGCAAAAATTTATGAGGTTATACTGAGAAACACATCTATTCACTTATTAAATAAATATTTATTGAACACCTACTATGTGCCAATCACTGTCAGGTGCTGAGGCTGTAATAGTGAACGAGATAAACAAATTCTGCCCTCATGGTACTTATGATCTGAAAGGCAACAGTAATGTTAAACAATAATTATTCAAAACATTGGATTTAGTTAACCAATGTCACCATAAAAAATGAATAATAAACAAACAAATAAATAAATAAAGCCAATGATCCAGCTAAAAAAAAACAATAATTACTCAATTTACTATATAATTACTATCACAACAGGGGCTCTGAAGGGAAAGTGCAGGTGCTATAAAAGTATAAATGCAGAGTGTTGGGGTGGATAACTTACTCTGAAGAGTCACAGAAGACTACCCTAGGGACATGACATTTAAACTGAGATCTAGAGTCAACAAGACATATTTGTAGAGATGGCACTGATGGAATATAATTAAGTAATTCAAATGTATAAATAAAACCAGGAAAAGATCTCATTTCAGCTAAAGACATTTTTATTTAACAATGATAGAAGACAGCTTTCTAAGGGGCCTTACAGTTTGAAACTGTTATTATAAGATATTACTAGATTATTAAACTCGATGTGAAAATTAAGAAAATTTTATTTAGCAAAAGATGTTTAAATGGATCAATTCGTTACAAATTCAGGTGTATATTTAAAAAGCTAGAATTAAAAAAATCAATCTTACTTCAGGCTTTCAAGATATAATTTACAACATGGAAATGAATAAGGTGTTATTTGCTTTGGGGAGTTTTTTCATATGTTTATATTTTTAGACTTAGTGAAGTGGAAAGAACATTGAATCTGACGTCAGGAGCTCTGGGTTCTATTTCTGACTTTTATTCCCTCACCGGGGAGCCATAGGCAAGGCATTTAAAGTACAGCTTCCTCTCGTAAAAAGGGATATTACTTACAAAAGCTCTGCATTACAGAGGCTTAGCAGAGGAGCACTGTTAGCTCAGGAGATGACGTGATGGTATGGCTTGGGTCAAAGGGTTCCTGAAATCTCATTATTCTTTCACCTAAACATCTGTTTGCTCTTTTCTGGTTTTATGACAGTAAAGGACAAGGAATCTCATTACCTTAAGATTGAAAGGAGTGAGAGAAATAAAGAAAAGATTAACAGCTTTTGGTAACAGTAATGGAACAAATAACTAACAGGAGCCAAAGTTAACCTGAGCATAAAAAGGACATGATGGGAACTGAATATTTATCACTGTGGTTACATTGGAGTCTTTTATTTGATGAACGGTGCTTGGGGTTCTGTTGCCAGTAATAATCACACTACTATGAGAATCAACCAAACTATTCCTTACTCTCTCGGAATTTCTCTTTCTCATCCTCTCTCTTCTTCCTAAGCAACTTTCTGCCTTCCCCTCACATTTCATACTTCCTTTTTCAGTTTCCTTGTCTTTTCTCCTTTGTTTTCCTTGCCTTCTCTCTTACATTCTTTTTCCTTACTGTCTGCTTTCCCCTTTCGATTGCTTCACCCCACAAGAACACAATCATAGTTAAAATCTTTAATAATCAAAGCGAAATGCATTTCAATAAAAGCCTTAAAAGTTATAATCAGTTGTTATAACCACATAATACAATAGCAAATTTGTCTACAAATTATACCCAAAAGTCTTTCTTCACGTTATGCAGGACTACTTGCAAGGTCCCATTTACAAGAAAGTAGTATTCTAGCACTCACACAGTGGAACTTAATGTTTTTTAAGGAAAGAAATATGAAGAATAGTAAGCATTACATTTATGTTCAATGTGTAGGCCACTCTGAGCTAAACATATTATGCTTCTATATTGTCGAATAATTTTCCTGTCATTTTGCAGGCACTCTTCAAAGGAATTACTTGTAAATCCATATGGTTGTAATTATATAGATAAGAAAATAAACACAAGCAAATAAGTCTGAAGGAAAAAAAAAAGAAGCAAATTGCTTTAGATTTTGTGGAACTAACCAGTGTATTTTTTCAACTTCAAAACTAAGAAGTACATTATTTTTGGTAAAATCACTTACATCCAAGAGAATATTTGCATATAAGATATCAAGTGTTATTATTTCAGACACCTAAATGCTACAGCAAGAAAATTCCTCAGCATCCCTACCATTTGTCACTACATGCTTTACTAGTCAACTATCTTAGAAGGCACTAGCAGAGGAGGCAACTGCTCTTTACAAATGCCAGAATCAGAATGTGTTGGCAATCCATAAGGGTACAATGAAATGCTCTCTAATATTATTAATTTTTTTGATTGGAATTGATTTTTAAGAATTCATGTCAGTTGACAGGCTGTTTAAGTCTAATTCTTATGGATTGGCTAGGGCTGGGTTAAAAAGGAAGCCACTTACAACAAATGAAGGAAGTCATGAAACTTCTGGCTCTGTTGACTCAAGTGTCTCATTTACTCCTTTGTTAGTATGAGAGAGAGCTAATGAAACAGAAATTTTAATCCTATAATCTGAGAACTCTTGAGATTGTTTCAATTCTTAATCCTTTGAAAAGCTAACGTGGTAATAATAAGTTGGTAGCCAAGTGCATGCATGGAGAAACAGTGTTTTATTAATCTTGTAGAGAAAGAAATATTAACAGAAGCAACAGGCTTGCAGAAAGATGGAAAAAACTTTTTCCTGATGTTCAAGTTGAAAATCTAAGCAAGAATTTTGAGTCTTTGAAAGCCATTTGTGGAGACTGGGTTAGAGGCCAGTCTGTCTTTAACAATACAAAAAGAAAAAGAAAAAAAAAAGCCAAAGTCCATTCTCTGAAAGCTGGAAAAACAGGAAAAATCTGTACATATTTATGCTTTGCCAGTGTTAAAATCTAAATGACCTCAGGGATGGTAGATAGTACATCCAAGAGTCAACAGATTCTAAGTAGATTGCTTCCTAAAGGTCAGCAAGGGGCCTAGGAGTTTTTCCTCCAAATGGAGGACATTAATTTTAAATGCTACCCAGGTAGGTAAGCTACAATCTTAGAAATTGGATATCTTCATAGTGAAGTGTTTTAGTAATTTTTAAAAATGGAAATTAAGAACTTTAACAAAGAAGAATTTGAAAGTAAGCCCTTGTTAGTGTTTGCCAACCCTGGCCTGGGGATGATGTATTATGAGGACC
>NW_011888806.1:3694241-3705608 GCF_000151845.1 Pteropus vampyrus | reverse complement strand
TTTCCTGTCATTTTGCAGGCACTCTTCAAAGGAATTACTTGTAAATCCATATGGTTGTAATTATATAGATAAGAAAATAAACACAAGCAAATAAGTCTGAAGGAAAAAAAAAAGAAGCAAATTGCTTTAGATTTTGTGGAACTAACCAGTGTATTTTTTCAACTTCAAAACTAAGAAGTACATTATTTTTGGTAAAATCACTTACATCCAAGAGAATATTTGCATATAAGATATCAAGTGTTATTATTTCAGACACCTAAATGCTACAGCAAGAAAATTCCTCAGCATCCCTACCATTTGTCACTACATGCTTTACTAGTCAACTATCTTAGAAGGCACTAGCAGAGGAGGCAACTGCTCTTTACAAATGCCAGAATCAGAATGTGTTGGCAATCCATAAGGGTACAATGAAATGCTCTCTAATATTATTAATTTTTTTGATTGGAATTGATTTTTAAGAATTCATGTCAGTTGACAGGCTGTTTAAGTCTAATTCTTATGGATTGGCTAGGGCTGGGTTAAAAAGGAAGCCACTTACAACAAATGAAGGAAGTCATGAAACTTCTGGCTCTGTTGACTCAAGTGTCTCATTTACTCCTTTGTTAGTATGAGAGAGAGCTAATGAAACAGAAATTTTAATCCTATAATCTGAGAACTCTTGAGATTGTTTCAATTCTTAATCCTTTGAAAAGCTAACGTGGTAATAATAAGTTGGTAGCCAAGTGCATGCATGGAGAAACAGTGTTTTATTAATCTTGTAGAGAAAGAAATATTAACAGAAGCAACAGGCTTGCAGAAAGATGGAAAAAACTTTTTCCTGATGTTCAAGTTGAAAATCTAAGCAAGAATTTTGAGTCTTTGAAAGCCATTTGTGGAGACTGGGTTAGAGGCCAGTCTGTCTTTAACAATACAAAAAAAAAAAAAAAAAAAAGCCAAAGTCCATTCTCTGAAAGCTGGAAAAACAGGAAAAATCTGTACATATTTATGCTTTGCCAGTGTTAAAATCTAAATGACCTCAGGGATGGTAGATAGTACATCCAAGAGTCAACAGATTCTAAGTAGATTGCTTCCTAAAGGTCAGCAAGGGGCCTAGGAGTTTTTCCTCCAAATGGAGGACATTAATTTTAAATGCTACCCAGGTAGGTAAGCTACAATCTTAGAAATTGGATATCTTCATAGTGAAGTGTTTTAGTAATTTTTAAAAATGGAAATTAAGAACTTTAACAAAGAAGAATTTGAAAGTAAGCCCTTGTTAGTGTTTGCCAACCCTGGCCTGGGGATGATGTATTATGAGGACCCGAAATCACCTATGGAAGGAATCACCCAGCAAGGGGTTACCCCATCAGATTTCCCCAACAGAATGGGGTTCTCCTTAACCTTATCTCCCTCTTTGATTCTATTCTTGATGAGCAAACTTCTAACTTAAATTTTATTTTTCAATTAGATTTTCCTGGAAGTAAAATGACCTGAACAGTTCAGATTGCTTCATAAGCACCCTTCATTATAAATTAACAAATTGAACTTCTGGGTTTTTCATCAGCGTCTAGAGAGTTTTATTGCTAGTGGAATGAGCCCCTGAGAGTCTGTCTATTCTGTGGTTGAGCTAGTAAAAGTGATTTTCTGAATATGCTCAGTTTTAATTTATGGAGGCCTCACAAACATTTATTTGTCCTGAGAGTTTTGGTCTCAAAAAAACCTGCCAAGTGTTCTCTTTTTTATCAAATCTTTAAGTGCAACATGGATGAATGAAAACCCACTTTCCTTCATATAACCTGAAAAAAAAAATCTTGTCATATACAAAACTTATCTTTGTTTAAAACTATGTATAAAACTTTAAAATTATATTAATGATGATAATTGCTTAGGCTGGATAATGGATACATTGGGAGTTGATTATATTATTCTTTCTAGTTTGTATATGTTTGTAAATTCTACAATAAAAAGTAAAACTAACAAACGAAGAGACGTATCAGGAGATTTAAAATCTAAGAACTTTCTAAAATTGAGGTAATACGATTTGTTTGCTGCCTAGATTTTCAGTGTATCTGTCTCCACAACAAGCAAAACTTCAGCTCAGATTACTCTGGCAATGCTATCAGGTATCCTCCCACCAGCTCTGTCTCTTGCTTGTGCTCTTTTTTTTTGCCAGGAGGCACTATATTTGGATCTATGTGTAACAGTTGATACTTTGGCTCAAGTTTTAATGAATCCACTCATTTCTTTTCTAGAAGGGATTGGCTTGTCCTTGCTAATCATATTGATATGTATGTGAAATAGATAGGATTTTAATTTTCCTAAGGATGTTTCTACTTCCTTGATAAAAAAGTAGAAGTTCTTATACTCCAAGGTCTGTCTCCTTGTACACCAACAGGATCTCTTGTTCAAAATTTATATACGTTCCTGTCTTTGGGTTAGAAACACTTTAATGTTATAGAAGCTAAGTTCCGAAATGATAACACACTCATTAATTTATATATAATTTATATATTCTATTTTATACTAAATTTATATATGTAAATTTAATATAAAATTCTAAATATTGTAAATTTATTAGATAGTACAAATAATATAATTTATTAACATAAAATTATATTAAATATAACAGCAAGGCTATGGAATTTTGTCAAGGAATATGACCAGATAGATATAAAGAAAACTAATGATGCTCTCAGTTTTTTCTCTTAAAGATTAAATCCTACATAGACTTATCAGCCTAATAAAATTCCTTAAAGGAGATGTTTAATTGATGTTAATTTGGAAAATGTGTCTCATTTACCTCACTGTGGTATGTTTTCAATTTGCCTATATTTTTCACACACTTTTCATCATATTACTTTAACTGGTATGTTGAATTATCAAATTTTTCTTTTAACATTTTGTCAAATAAAAATTACCAAAATTTTCTTTCAACATTTAATATAACTTTGACTTCTCTATTAAGATTGATTAAGGTGTATCTGTATCATCTTCCTTATTGAACTAAAAAATAAAACAAAATTAAATTAGATAATTAAAAATATTGAATAGGTTGGTATTATTTAAACCAAGTTTGTGAATGCTTTATTTTTCAGATTTAATTTGTATGTTTGACTTTGTATTAATGGAAAAACCATATATATATTCTCGAAATTTCCTTCCCAGAAGAAATTCAGAAAGAAAACCAAATATTCTGTGAAGATTTTAATTTGATTTTTTTTATTCTTTTTCACATACTGAAAAACATGTTATTATTAAAAGGCCCTTTTTGGTAGAGAATAAATCTTAATAGAAATAATGGTTTCAGTTTAAAACATTCCTTATGATCAGTTTACATGATTTATCTTGAAATGAGTTTTATTATGATCACTGTTTTTATTTTATTGCAGCTTATTCAGCTAATATTCCTTGACAGTTATGCAAAAACAAAAATTGTCAAAGAAGTTTACATTTTGAATTTGAACCACATTGGACTGAATCAGACTTACATGAAAAGAAAATTTTAGAGATACAAACTTCCATAACACATTTTGTAAACACAACCATATATTTTAGTTAAGTACATGTGTTCTGTAGTCAAATTGTTTGGGTTATAACCTAGCTCTTCCTATGCTAGCCAGCTTTACAATTGCAAATTTTATTAACTCTCTCCTTTCATTTCCTTATCTAAAAATAACTGTATCTAGAGTCTGTAATTGCTGTGAGGATAAAATAAGTCAATACGTATAAAGGAGTCAAATGCTACTCCTAAAAATGCTACTCCTCATTTTCAGTTTATTATAAAAGTAAAATGTTTTATTCGAAAAGTACAAAAATCCAATAGAAGTAGAATAAAATTATACCAAATTTCACCACCCAGAGGCTACCATTGATAGCATTTATATCTAGACTTTTTCTATGAATTTTAAATGTGAATTTTAATGTCTGAAGTAATAAAATTTAAGTAAAAATGGATGGATTTTGTTATTTATACTTCACAAAATTACAGTTGTTTTGTTAAAGCTTTTAAATTCTGAGAAGAAGCAGGCATTAAACTTTGGCTAAAGTATAGTTTTGAAATATGTTGTCATGTGAAATAATCATATTATGAAAATATTTAAAGATCCATTTTCATATCTCATTTTTTAAAAAAGTCTTGCTTATTTTCTTCTTCAGTTAACCTTTCATAGCTGGCAGAAAGTGGCTTTGACAAATTTCCCAGAATTAATTTTATGAAACTAAATGCTAATAGGTAGGTACATATTACATACTGGCAAAATTGGGTATGATGTGTAAATGGATATTTTCAGTAAAATTAAGTATGGTTTGGCTTATGTTATTGATCCATATTCATTTCTTTATATCACTCCTTATCTTAAAAAAGTTCTATGCTTTAATCAGATTGTTGATAAATTGATTTAGTACTCAGTACTACATCCCTTACATTTTGCCTAGGAATGACGTGCCTTAATACATTCCACTGTGGCTATACATGTGGATACCTTCCAACAAAAATATTAGTTTCCTTGCTTTTCCCAGAGTGTGTAAAAAAGATTCTAAAAACACTTAATGGAGGTACTGTCTTTTGGGTGGAGAGACTTTATTGTAAATAAAGCATAAGATTAGATTTTCCCAAGGATCTTTCCAATCCCAGGTATCACTTGTTTAAATGGCTTTATTTGTATGCTAGTCTTATTAATAATTATATCCTCATAGCTCCACCATTGAAAGAGAGATACATGGAAAAGCATGAAAAATTCTAAACCCAGCCAATATAAAAGACTACCTAATAGAGCAGTAGAGATTACATCAATGGTTTGAGACAAAACCATACTTAAAGAAATTGATATTTAAAAACCAATTAATTTAAAATTAATTTGGGACTGATATAAGTTTATGTTACCATGAACAATTTAGTTAATTCATATAGTTAAAAAAAAATTGCTTTATCCTCAATATAGATATAATAGATATTCTCTAAAAATCTGAAATATAGAAAATTATAAAGTAAAAAAATTAATGGCTTCATAATCCCATCTCTCAAAGATAACTATTATTATACTTTACAATATATACATAGACAAGGTCTAGATTTAAGAAGTATTTTATTTGATTCAGAATAATCACAATTGTTACTAGCTCTTTTATTGATTAGAAAGTTGACAATGTGGCAAGAAAACATTTATTTCCAAATTCTAAGTGATGGTGGGTCATACCACAACATTTTAATCTAATAAAATTGCTTATAAAACCCCTAACTTAATGCCTAATTTAACAAGTCATCGATTTTAGAAATCCAAAGGGCAAAAACCCTATCTTTTTCCAAAAAATGAATTTGATTTTAAAATCACTTGTATCAACAGAGTTGCTCAATAAAGAAATGTGCTCAGCATTTTAATGATTTATGCTAAATAAGGTGTCGATGATTCTAAGTGACTACTGTTACAGTAAACATTCTAAATCTATCTTCACATTTTCTTTAACTCACTTACTACAAATGTGAAAGACATTATAATGAGCACATGGAAAGTCAATAATTTAAATTTATCTTTTTTAGTTTTCCTAACCCTCTGCTTCTCAACTCTTAATACATGAAGGCAAACTTAAAAACTGAGGACAATGGACAAAGCTTCTTCCCAGGCTGCTCTGCCTCCCAGGCTAAAGAGATTTTTTGGCCAAGTTATACCCAGGGAAGTTATACCCAGGACCACTTCTTACTTTTTTGACTTTCTTCAAATAACACTTTTCTTCATATACTAAACTTTTTCAATTACTGACCTACATGTTTTGTTTCTACTTTATCTCTAAATTCATAGTCATTAGCCTTTCAGCCACTCACCAGACTCCTCATAGAAATGACTTTATCTGAATAAAATATCAGACTGGCAAAACCTGGATCTTATCATGAAGAATATTCCTCCCCTTCTGAAATCTCAAAGTTGGAGCTTCCCAGTACTTTTTTCAGTGCCATTACTATCTACCCTTTTTCTTTATACCCCGCACTTAGCAACTGGGGTTTTTTTTGCTTACTAGAAACTGCCAGAGAAATGCATCGTGCCTTCAAAACTTGCTATTTTTCGTTTAGCCTCAGTTATTAATAGCATTCCCAAATCCAAGACTTGAAACTTTGAAGTTTTAAAAAGTTTAAACTTCTTTTCAACTTCCTCAATTGCACTTTGGCTCAGTTACCTAGACTTCACAAATCTGTGCTTAGAGCTTTCTCAACCGTTTATTCCCTTGCACTTTGCGCCTCCTTTGCTTCTGGCCTTCTCCCAGCATTCTGTAGTAGCTTTAGAAAAACAAATGCCTTCAGTCTCTTTCTCCCTAGATTACCAGATGTTTCTTTAGGTATTAGAATAGTTAAGAAGCCTTCTCCATTCTAGATTTTAAACATTAAATAATCATACCTATGAGTGGTTTATTTGCCTTTTAGGCTTAGGATTTAAAAGATAAATTGACTTAGAGTAATGCAGGAACTTTTTAAAGACTGGCACTTTATGTTTATTGGGTGCAACTATAAAAGCTCGGTCACAACCATGCCATCTGTTAATTAAAAGTTTCTGTTATTTTTGAAGCACCGCAAGAGGATTCTGAGTCATGCCTTGGATAATAAAACGTTAGAGCAAACATTTATACACATAGGTAAATACTATGTTTAGATGGAATATTCTTTAAATATCTTCCTGTTAAATCAGTTAATCTTTTGATCTACATTTTTTTCTACTTCAGCTTTTTGTGCACTGGTTATAATAAAGTGAAGCTTTTAATATGGTTTTCTTTGTGGCAAGTGCCTCATTGCTTAGCCCATGGATGAGGCTGAGGACGTTGATCTGATTTCCCAATGGGTCAGTTATTTTTTTGCTAGTCGGTACTCACAGAGTGTCTTTCAAAACATGGCCAACCATTTTATAAATGTTAGTCATGAGGAAGAGAGAGAAGGGGAGTCAGAATGGCTTAGTGCCAATTCATTGTAGAACAAGTTAATGCACATTCCCTACCAGAAATGGTTTGGGAGTTTCATCTGCTCTCACATACAAGTAACTCAACGGTTATTGAATTTCCATAATTTGCTGCAGATTCTTCCTCTATGGCCTTCAACAATGTTAACTGCTATAGCTTTTCACCTTCTTTCTTTGGTCTTTAAAGCTGGATGGCTTATCGAATTTCCTGAGAGGCAGTTTGTTGAGATGAAAAAGAGACATGGTTTTTGGAGTCAGACCCTCTTCTCTACTTCTGTCACTAATTATTTATGTTCCCTTGGTTAAATTTCTTAATCTCCGAGTTTCTCTTTCTTCCTTTGAAAAAAATACCTACATTATATTGTTGTAGGAATGAAATATAATAATGTGCGTGTCATCAAGAACATAGTACCTGCATAATGAATATTAGAGTTCTGTACTTGTCTTTTGCGATACATAAATTAATCAATTGATTAGGAAAGTTTCACATGACTACCATTTATTTCACATCTATTTGGTGCCAAGCATGTTGCAATGTGCTTTATATATGTATTATTTCTACTCCTCATGATAACCTCGAAAAACTATTTATAATTATCATTTCCTTTAACATGAGGAAACAGATAAGTTGCTGCTATCTAGGACGCATGATTCTCATCTAAGCATAATACACAGTAAATTGGGGATAAAGGAGTACTTCTGGGGAAGTGGTTTTTAAATATTGTAGTTCAATAGTTACCTTGTGGTGAGGTGGAGGGAGAGTGTGTTTGTTAAAAAGACAGATTCCTGGGACCCACCTGCAAGGACTCTGGGTCTGGGTGGGACCTAGGAAAATGCAAGTTTAACAAACTGCATTTTGATGCCAACTTGGATGACTATCAGTCTATATATTGCACCTTAATCATTTACTCTATACCTCAGGCTTTAAACTGTGGTAGGAGAAGGAGGAGGATTCAGAGGGAGGCTAGCATCTGTAGGCTAAAATTGAAATTGCATAAGTAAGCAACACTCCTTTCACTCTCAATTCTTCTTCATTACTTCAAGATGCTTACCTTCCGCACTTGCTTTGGCAGCACAAATACTAAAAAAAAAAAAAAAAAAAAAATGCTTACCCTTTGGTAATACCTCCATATACCACTGCAGTTATTTATGTCTTTAGTCAACTTTTGTTGATACACGCTCAAATTAACTATCAGCAGCAAATAGATGAGGAGGAGCAGAGATAGCACCCTTACAGGTTAACTGTAGCCATTGCCTTGCAGAATTGTCACAAGCTGTAATCTCCTGCAACCTCAATTTTCTTAATTATAAATAAGAATGGCGTTTATCTTAGGTAAGGATTACCACATTGCCTAGCACATGGTAGATATTCGTAAATGGGAGCTATTGCTACTATTTATTTAAGTTTGGGGTGAGATGGCAAACATGATAACAGAGTTAAAAGTACTCTGTGAACCAGCTCTCACACTAGGAAATCCTTCCTGCCAACATTAACTTTTGGAGACTGTAATGAAAAGTATGGGCCAGTGCCATTCAATGAAAATATAACGCTAGTCATGTAGGTAATTTAAAATTTATTAGTATTCACATAAAAAGCAGGCAAAATTAATTTTAATAACATATTTAACCAAATATTAAAATTTTATCATTTCAACATATGCTCAATATAAAATTATTGAGGTATTTCATATTATATTTTTCATACTGTTTTCAAAATACAGTATGCATTTTTACACTTTCAGCATATTTCAAGTTGGCACTAAATTTTCAATGTTCCAGTGAAATGTATTTCTAACCAAACAATGAAGTGTGTTTTATGGAAATAGGTACTCTGCTTCAGTTTTTAAATTTAAATTAGTTAAACTTATAGAAAACAAAAAAATCAGTGCCTCAGTCACAGTAGCCACATTTCAAATGTTCAGTAGCCACGTGGTGGTTAGTGGCTACCGTTTTACAGCAGCTTTGGACCTTCTCTAGCATTTGTACTTTTAAGGGATTCACGGACTCCATGATGTTGATCCTTGCTTTTTATGTCTCTTGGTTAAGAATTGTCCTTTTCACGTTTTATAAGCCAACTCACAGTTTTAAGAAGATAAGTTACTTTCTGAATGTTCACTGAACATTATTCAAGTTTATGAATAAATTTCTTGGGCTAAATCAAGCAACTTTATAGAAAATGGACTACCGAAGCTGTTGAAAGTGGACTATTATCGACTTAGAAAAATAGGGTGAGGATATACAGAGGTCGAACCGCTTTTTGCCACAGTTCTCTATCACTGTCTTCTGGTGTGATCACAGGATTTAATTTCTAGATATTAAAGTACTAATTTTCACTTTCCTGACAGGCTAGCTTTAGGGTTTGCACTTTTCAGGACATAATAAAGCTCTTAAAAACAAAACAAAACATGCAGTAGCCAGTGAAATTGCATAGACAGGGATTTATCCAAAACTCCCTTCTCTTTTTAGCTAGAGCAACTGCTCTCCAATACAAAGTTTCTGGAAAGAGCAATGCATCCATCCGCTGCAAAACATACACGTGGAGCAGACCTTTGCCAGGTGCTGTTTGCAAACCCCTAAGACTACTCCCACCGAAACTCTGTAGCGCAATTGTTTCTCGGTGGCGGCTTCAGCTCGCCTCAGCAAGCCCAGACACCGCAACATCCACCGCCCTTGCGGCGCGGCCGTGTCCGGCCCAGGGGCGTGTCCCGGAGCGGAGGAGGCGTGTCCAGGCTCGGGGGCGGGGCCGCGGAGAGCCAAGAGGCGGAAGTTCCCGCGGGCTGTAAGGTCGGCGCTCGCACCGCGAATCACTTGTCAGCGCTCGTCTGAGGCGGAGGCAGCGCCGCGCCGGACCCGAGGTGAGTGGCCGCCCGCCGGGGATGCGCGTCTCTGATCCGCAGTAGGGAGGAGGGAGAGAAGCTGTCTCCGTGCGCCAGGCGCGAGCGGAGCCAAGCCGCAGAGGCGGAGGGGGCGCGCTTTGCGCGGGGGCGGCTTCTCAGGTGCTTTCCCGACGCGGCGGAGGTGGGAGAGCAGCGTGGGAAGCGGCGCGCGGTGGAGGGCGGCGCGGGAGGGGCCGCCACGCCGTTAGCACTGGCACTGGAGGACCCCGCAGCCCTGGCGGGCCGGGACGAGCGCGGCGGAGGCAGGGGCGCGGGAGCGGGGACGCCGGGGTGGGGAGGGCGAGCGTGGAAGGGCCCCCGGCTCCCTGCAGCGGCTAGCCAGCCGGCTGCGGGTGTCGCCGAGCTCCCGCCTTGGCGTCCGGTCCACCATGTCCTGCGCGAATCTCTCGGGGGTGTGGGAAGGAAGCGGGACTAAACAGGAATGGCGTGTTTTTGTTTGCTCTCACGCTGCTAAGAAGCATTTATTTTTCTCCAAATATTTAGGATTGTGTAACCTGTTCGGGGAAAACTTCCGTGCGTCCAGGAATAAAGCTTGTTTTAATAACAACCTGTCGTGAACGCCAGATTTATTAATACTTGCGTGCTTGTTGAGGCTTTTGTAAGACTGGCTTCAGTGCGTTTGACAGTAAATAAGTGGAAAAAGGAAGGGCGTATGTCCCAGCAGGGCAGAGCTTGGAAAGAGAAATCGTAGTTGCGCTGGGCAAGGCAGGTCTAGGGTGTGATCTCTAGATCCTGTCCCAAGTCCGCCTTCCTGACCGTGAGGACGTCGGAACCCGCCTGCCACGGAAACAGCCTGCTAGGGAGCCTTATTTGGCAAACAGGGCTAGGCGTGAACATCTGCTGGAAAACTGTCTCGTCGGCTGCTTTCATCCTGGGCCTCTGGCCTTAGTTCTTCAGCTCTATCTCCACTGTCTCTCATAATGGAGAAAAAGAGAATCTCAAGATATTGCTCTTTAATTTCAGACCCTTTTTGTTACCCTGAGCAGTTCATCGGGAGTTCTTCTTTCCCCCTACGTACCCATTAAAAGAAGCTGGGATAGGAGAGTGGGAGATAACCAAGCACTAGAGTGTAGACATTGTTTAGACTTCCCCTAAGAGAAAACCCAGGACTATACAGAAGTTCCAGCATTTTCTACATGTTTGAAAGCAGAATAGGCTGCTATTTCCTGCCTGCTTAGTATTTTAGGAGGAGTTTGGGCACCAATAACCAGATGGAGGAGACCGGAAAAGGCCAGTAATATTACCTTTGCTTAGGGATCAGAATATTTTAAGGCAGATGAAGCTAGCAGAGGGAGAATACTATAATTGAAATGACTGTACTGATTCTGTAGTGTGCCTATGACCTTGCCAGTGCTAGAAATTTTAATAACAAATGGGAGAAGTCAGGAAGGGAGCTCCCAAATAAAGGGAAGTTGTATTTACTTGCGTCGATACATTAATTAAATACATTTCTTGTGGGGAACAGTGGGGCCAGAAGTTGAGCCTAACTCTCACATATTTCTTGACAAAAGTTAAGGATTAAAAAAGGAAGGGTCAGGCTGCGCGTGAAATATCTG
>NW_011888806.1:3688184-3693376 GCF_000151845.1 Pteropus vampyrus | reverse complement strand
GGCGTGTCCAGGCTCGGGGGCGGGGCCGCGGAGAGCCAAGAGGCGGAAGTTCCCGCGGGCTGTAAGGTCGGCGCTCGCACCGCGAATCACTTGTCAGCGCTCGTCTGAGGCGGAGGCAGCGCCGCGCCGGACCCGAGGTGAGTGGCCGCCCGCCGGGGATGCGCGTCTCTGATCCGCAGTAGGGAGGAGGGAGAGAAGCTGTCTCCGTGCGCCAGGCGCGAGCGGAGCCAAGCCGCAGAGGCGGAGGGGGCGCGCTTTGCGCGGGGGCGGCTTCTCAGGTGCTTTCCCGACGCGGCGGAGGTGGGAGAGCAGCGTGGGAAGCGGCGCGCGGTGGAGGGCGGCGCAGGAGGGGCCGCCACGCCGTTAGCACTGGCACTGGAGGACCCCGCAGCCCTGGCGGGCCGGGACGAGCGCGGCGGAGGCAGGGGCGCGGGAGCGGGGACGCCGGGGTGGGGAGGGCGAGCGTGGAAGGGCCCCCGGCTCCCTGCAGCGGCTAGCCAGCCGGCTGCGGGTGTCGCCGAGCTCCCGCCTTGGCGTCCGGTCCACCATGTCCTGCGCGAATCTCTCGGGGGTGTGGGAAGGAAGCGGGACTAAACAGGAATGGCGTGTTTTTGTTTGCTCTCACGCTGCTAAGAAGCATTTATTTTTCTCCAAATATTTAGGATTGTGTAACCTGTTCGGGGAAAACTTCCGTGCGTCCAGGAATAAAGCTTGTTTTAATAACAACCTGTCGTGAACGCCAGATTTATTAATACTTGCGTGCTTGTTGAGGCTTTTGTAAGACTGGCTTCAGTGCGTTTGACAGTAAATAAGTGGAAAAAGGAAGGGCGTATGTCCCAGCAGGGCAGAGCTTGGAAAGAGAAATCGTAGTTGCGCTGGGCAAGGCAGGTCTAGGGTGTGATCTCTAGATCCTGTCCCAAGTCCGCCTTCCTGACCGTGAGGACGTCGGAACCCGCCTGCCACGGAAACAGCCTGCTAGGGAGCCTTATTTGGCAAACAGGGCTAGGCGTGAACATCTGCTGGAAAACTGTCTCGTCGGCTGCTTTCATCCTGGGCCTCTGGCCTTAGTTCTTCAGCTCTATCTCCACTGTCTCTCATAATGGAGAAAAAGAGAATCTCAAGATATTGCTCTTTAATTTCAGACCCTTTTTGTTACCCTGAGCAGTTCATCGGGAGTTCTTCTTTCCCCCTACGTACCCATTAAAAGAAGCTGGGATAGGAGAGTGGGAGATAACCAAGCACTAGAGTGTAGACATTGTTTAGACTTCCCCTAAGAGAAAACCCAGGACTATACAGAAGTTCCAGCATTTTCTACATGTTTGAAAGCAGAATAGGCTGCTATTTCCTGCCTGCTTAGTATTTTAGGAGGAGTTTGAGCACCAATAACCAGATGGAGGAGACCGGAAAAGGCCAGTAATATTACCATTGCTTAGGGATCAGAATATTTTAAGGCAGATGAAGCTAGCAGAGGGAGAATACTATAATTGAAATGACTGTACTGATTCTGTAGTGTGCCTATGACCTTGCCAGTGCTAGAAATTTTAATAACAAATGGGAGAAGTCAGGAAGGGAGCTCCCAAATAAAGGGAAGTTGTATTTACTTGCGTCGATACATTAATTAAATACATTTCTTGTGGGGAACAGTGGGGCCAGAAGTTGAGCCTAACTCTCACATATTTCTTGACAAAAGTTAAGGATTAAAAAAGGAAGGGTCAGGCTGCGCGTGAAATATCTGTTGGCTTTATACGCTTCTGATTGTATTGTTTGCCAGTATCAAAACTATATTTACTAGTTCTATGAAAATTTTCTTTTATTATAGCGAGAAAACAATTAAATTTTGTTTCTCCTTATTACCTCCCTAGTATTTGTTTTTCACATATATCTTACAGTTTGACTTCTCTCTTGGCCTTGGGTCTCTAGTGCCTTCTGCCTACTACATCAGTATTGAAGTAATGTTATTAGTAGTTAGTGTACTACCGTGCGAGAGAGAAAGCTCATTTAATTTCTAGGTAGATGCCATGCAGATTTTCACTGATTTAATATTTCTTTAAGAACCAGACTTATTTGAATGTTTTGTCTTATTTTCCCCTTATGAAAAGATGGAATCTATTTGCTTTTAGTATATTTAGTGGTTCCAATATCTACATCTGCTACTATCAGTAATAGGATATAAATTTTGAATGGGTTAAAAAAATGGAAAAATATTTTAAGACAGGTAATATAAGGTGATGGTTTGGTTAAACAGCAGCTTCTCCAGGGAAGTGTGTCTTGAACAGCTTTTTTATAAAGTGGTTTTAAAATTATTACATTATACATCTGTTAAGTTTTTAATATTTTTTAGTGGGAAATATTATATTTCTTAGTATTACCTTTTAGAAAATTTTCATTCTTCCTATTTTCTCCAACCCACATATAACCACCATAGCAACCAGTACCAACCTCCAGGTCATACCACGAGTGGCATTATGAGTCCACTTACAGCAAAACAAAAAAAGCATTGAAGTGCTGGTTCTTTTCTAAAGCTGCAGTTTACTTTTGTATATTGAGATGAGCTATACTCCTACCAGTTAGTCTCAACTTGTGGTAAATGCTCACTCTGCTTGATGAAATGTGTGTGTAAACAGAAAGGAGGTTGACTGAAATGTCACTGTGCTAGAGTATTGCCAGTCTTAAGAAAAAGTATTACTTTAAGTGTGGGAAATAACATTTCCCTATAAGAGGAAATACAAGTTGTAGTTTATGTTTGGAGAGAATAGTTTTGTGCATTAAAAACAACTTTTAAAGAGTTTAGTATTTGGAAGGCATGAATGAGAATCTGCAAATTAGCAGTTTTTTTCATATGTTAGAGTAATTTAGAATTTAAGTTAGTGAAATTGAAAGATTCTTGCCAACTGCAGGCAAAAGAATGCGTGAGGTAGAGGGAAGGAGAAAATTGTTTTGAATTAAACCTGAAATAAAATCTTGTGCTTGCTTATATATATATAACAAAGTGTTGTAAAGTACTTTGAGTTAAAGTTTGTATGCAAGAAGCTGCAAATTGTAGCAAGTTGTAAAACTGATCAAGTGTCTAGAAACATACTCTGATGTGGAATTTTTAGGCTATGGAAATTGGTGTGAGTTTATAAATTGTATGTTAGCTCATAGGTTCCTTTTCTTAGACTCAAATGAGAACTTAATATAGACTTATTCTCTATATCCTCTCACTCCCCAAAATAAAAACCCAAAATATTGAACATAATTTAGTTGGGTTTATATTAAATACATTTAGATATGTAATAGAGCTCTAAATAAACTTTTTTTTTTTTTTTTTTTAACCATCTGATTTTCTTTCACAGTTTCTTTCACTTTCTGGGATTGAATTTTGAGCCATCAAAACCATGAGCAACTACAGCGTGTCCTTGGTTGGTCCTGCTCCTTGGGGTTTCCGGCTGCAAGGTGGCAAAGATTTCAACATGCCTCTGACAATTTCTAGTGTAAGCAAACTACAGATTTTATTACAGATGTTCATTCAATGCTTAGTCCTGGGGACCTCAGTACTAATTATCTGGCTGACCCGTTCTACTTATTACGATTGCTTATGGCAGGGGTCCCCAACCCCTGGGCCTGCGGACCAGTAAAGGTCGCTGCTCCCCAGCGCTGGCATCACTACCTCAGCTCCACCTCAGGTCATCAGGCATTAGATTGTCATAGGAGCACTAGTCCCTGGTGCCAAAAAGGTTGGTGACCGCTGGCTTATGAGATTTGATCTCAGCAAACTTAATTACCTATAGTAAAAGATGTGGTGGGAGGGAATTTAGCAAGGATAATTAATTTCAGTTATGTTTATTTTCATTTTTCCTTCATGTTATTAATAATAAAATGGAAAGCGTTTAACTAGGGGGCAGACTCCAGATCTTTGAATTGTCACTAATTTGGGGAATTCTGTGGACCTTAGTTTCTTCATATGTAACATTAGAAAGTTGCACTGTGGGATTTTCATGGTTCTTTTCAGCTCCAAAGCTGTTTATTAAAAACTGTTGCTCAGTATTAATAAAATGACTATTTTTGGTGTTATTTCCTCAGCTCACTTTCTGGTGAAGGTGATAGCCAACAGTACAATGGCCAAAAGCTACTAACCTTTGAAGAGGAAATGAAGGGCTTGGATCTCCAACTAGATAGTCAGTCTATGAATAATTGAGATTTGGCTGTTTACCTCATTAAGGATTTAGTTTGAACGGATTATGTATGCATTTTTAAGGATATGTTTTCATGATGATGAGGGGAGTAATAATAGCTTTTGTTTATTGGGGCTTGACTGTGTCAGGTACTGTTTCACTTTCATCACTAGTAGGTAATTATTACTGTTAATTACTTGTATAACTTTCCAGAGGATTTTTTTTTTTTTTTTTTGTATAGTCAAAGAAATGTGAGTGTCTACTCTCCTTTTACTTATATGGTAGCATATTATATACACTGTTCCATACCTTGCTTTTTACTCAACAGTTTACCATGGAGAACTTTGCCTATTCATATATAAAGATTTTTATTTTTTTTTAAACAACTGTATAGAATTCTCTTGTAGGGAAATAATGTTTATTTAACCAGTCCCCTGTTGAAGGGCATTTGTATTGTTTTCAGTATTGGTAATACAAACAGAACTGCAGCTGATACTATATAGACATAATTTTATATGTATGTCTAATTTTATTTAGTTGTGCCAATTTACACTTTTGTGCAGTGCATAAAAATACCTATTTCCCCCTCCTCCAAGCCTAACCAAGAGACTTTGGGATTTTTGCCAAGTGCTTTACATGCATTATCTCATTTAATTCTCCTGCCATCGTGAGGAATGATGGTATTATTCCCATTGTATAGAACTGTGCTGTGAGCTCATATGGCTGGTGTGGAAGAGTTGGCTTTCAAGCAATTATACTATGCTGCCTCCTTAATAATAAACTTTATTTTTGATTGAAGTAAATTGCTTCTATAATCAGATATTTAGAAGGTTATTGTTTTAATTATATATGTATGTATGTATAAATATATAACACACACTACTTATAATATACACACAACCTAAAGGATTGTGTAAGTTTGTAATATGTACATATCTCCATTAAAATACTGCATATTTCAGCTTACTAAAGAAGTTTTCTTAACTATGGATTTTAAAATAGTTATCATTTCTTGTTTCTTGTCTGTGGATTTTTAAA
>NW_011888806.1:3679975-3688134 GCF_000151845.1 Pteropus vampyrus | reverse complement strand
ATAGTCAAAGAAATGTGAGTGTCTACTCTCCTTTTACTTATATGGTAGCATATTATATACACTGTTCCATACCTTGCTTTTTACTCAACAGTTTACCATGGAGAACTTTGCCTATTCATATATAAAGATTTTTATTTTTTTTTAAACAACTGTATAGAATTCTCTTGTAGGGAAGTAATGTTTATTTAACCAGTCCCCTGTTGAAGGGCATTTGTATTGTTTTCAGTATTGGTAATACAAACAGAACTGCAGCTGATACTATATAGACATAATTTTATATGTATGTCTAATTTTATTTAGTTGTGCCAATTTACACTTTTGTGCAGTGCATAAAAATACCTATTTCCCCCTCCTCCAAGCCTAACCAAGAGACTTTGGGATTTTTGCCAAGTGCTTTACATGCATTATCTCATTTAATTCTCCTGCCATCGTGAGGAATGATGGTATTATTCCCATTGTATAGAACTGTGCTGTGAGCTCATATGGCTGGTGTGGAAGAGTTGGCTTTCAAGCAATTATACTATGCTGCCTCCTTAATAATAAACTTTATTTTTGATTGAAGTAAATTGCTTCTATAATCAGATATTTAGAAGGTTATTGTTTTAATTATATATGTATGTATGTATAAATATATAACACACTACTTATAATATACACACAACCTAAAGGATTGTGTAAGTTTGTAATATGTACATATCTCCATTAAAATACTGCATATTTCAGCTTACTAAAGAAGTTTTCTTAACTATGGATTTTAAAATAGTTATCATTTCTTGTTTCTTGTCTGTGGATTTTTAAATAGTTATAATTAATTTATTATTAATTTCTGTCTTGGTTTCAGTTTTTCAGATTTTACAAGGAAATACATATATGTAATCCAGGCTGCAAGTTTTAAGACTTTTTGTGGTTGGATGAAATTTTAAATGTAAAGCATTCTTGTGAAGACATGTGTTGTGATTTATTCCTGTTTGAAAGAGGCAGTGTTTTATTTATTTTTCTCCTACTGGAGATCTATTATGCAGAAAGGAACAATATTTGAATATTGTCTTTATTTATATGCTGTTAACTTTATTTTATATTAAGTATGAATATCTTTATGATAGTGGACTAAAAAAGTTATTGTTTAGTTTAAAATAATTCCATTTTTGCTGAAAAAATAGTTCAGAAATAAGTTTACATTTAAATAAATAACTTAATCATCAATTTGTTGTTTGGTAATAGAAATGCAAATTGATATGTAAATGTGGTACCATTCTTTTTAAAAAGTTTTCTGCACTTCAGTTCCCTGGCAGACATTTTGAGGCCTAGCTACATGTTGTGATGCTGATAAAACTGAACACTGTGTACATACATTCGTGCCCTCCCTTGGCACAGAAGAAATGTTTTCCTTGTGTAGACAGAGTGCTAATTAAAGGATTTCGAACATACTGATTAAAAGAAACTACCCATAACAAAGCTGCTGAGTTATTTCTGTTCTCTTACAAAAGTCTCTGCCATCTCCTGTGACCTTTTTGGGCCATGTGCAGTGGGGCATGCAGTTCATTCTGAACTGGAGAGGATGGGAAGGGGAGGGGGAGGAGAGAAGGGAATGTTGGCTCAACTGTGCCGCTAGGCTGTTGGCCTTTCATTGTAGTTATTTTTAACCCCTTGTGTGGTTCAAACATGCCTAGTAACATTGTCTAATAAAGATGTGTGCTAGTAACTAATTTATATTGTTTGTTGTAGTAAGATTACTAGTGTTATACTTCATCTTAATTAGTTCTCTGATTATATTTATTCTGCCTTAATTATATAAAATAATTGGGATATATTTCAGTGTCACCAGATTAATAGTATCAAGAAGCAATTAAAACCTGAAAACATGCCTTAAAACATGTAATTTAGTGATTCTCTTATTTTAATAATGGTATAAAATTCTTAGCAAGGCCTGGCATATAGTATTCTCTCGGTTGTTTTACGACAATATTACTATAAAATTAAAAAAAATTTATTTAGAGACATGAAATAGCAAATTTCCCATAATTGAAGGGAACATAGCAGTTACATACTTTTACTTATAGTCTTTTGTATTTGAAAAAATAAATCATAAGTTTGTGCTTAGCTGTAAAGTTGCACAAACTCTTTATATTTAGAGTTCAGAAGTATACAATTTTTCCTTTGGTCAGGTATTATTATGTTGAACTCCAAAGGGCTATTTATATTTCTTTAAAATATTGGAACTCTGATATGAAATGCATTTGAGGTAAATAAGCCATTGGCTGGGGCTTGAACATTCTAGTTTCTTGAGATTTTGTCGTTACCAGAATATGCTGAATATGACTTGTATCTTAAAGCACACAAACTATAAAGTTTTAACATTTCACTCAAATTTGTTCATCACCTATACTGTATGAATTTTGCATTCTTTTTTGGTAGATTGATTTCTAAGAAAAGGTTGGTAATTCCTACAAACCTTAAGAGATTCTCAGATTGCCGTTAACTGCATGGTCACGTGTCATTATCTTCAGTTTTCTATTCTTAAAATTGAGTGCTGGCTACAGGAGTTTGCAGGCTCTTTTTATGACCCTGTATTTATGGAATTGCCTTGAAGCCATGGAATGTGGGGAAGGGTTTCATTGTAGCTGTGTGGGTTTATTGGTCTTTGCCAGTATATTTTATAAGAAGAAATAGGAGACTTGTTGCACAATTCAAAGCCATATTTTGGCAAGTTGGTGTTTCTCAGGATGGAATTACAAGAAGGATAATATATTTGTGAATAACATCTTTTAAATACAGCATCCTAAAGTTGGAGTCCTCTGCTGCGTTATTTTCTGATGTATGTTAGTTTTTTCCTTAAATGCCGATATTTAGATTTACTAAAATGATATCCCATTTCTCCATAAAAACATCTGTGATGTTCCTTAAGCAAATAAGAATGAGGTCAGACATTTTAATACCCAAGTAATAACTAACTTTGATTCTCAAGCGTTAGGGGAGGATCAGTTGTTAAGAGCTCAGACAGGATTTTAGTTGGATTTGAGAAGCAGAAGACATTTATCGTTTCCTAGAATATGGAGCCCTGTTTGGAAATGTAACATGGAATGGAGAAAGACAGAGCCATGAAACACTTTGCTGTGAATGCATTCATTCAGCAGTTAAAAGAGTACTTCCTAGAAGCCATGAAGAAGATAGTATGGGGAGTACAAAGGTTGCAGAGAAAAGAAATAAATACAGTATTAGTGTCGTAAGACCTGTCACCAGACAACATTTGATGAAATGGCAAAGATACAGATACGTGTTTCTCAGTTTCACTGGGCATAGATCTTTAGTGCTTGTGGGGGTGGGTCAGCTTCCTACAGGAGAAATGAATTGAATTGGTCTTTGAAGGTTGAAATTTGAACACCTTCAAGTCAACATTTCTCTGTGTTGGTTTTCAGTGTAAAGTGAAGATGAAGACTTTCCTTGACATTTCTTGACTGAGTGACGCTGTGGGTGTATAGTTGAGTGATTCTCCAGGTGGGCCCGCTGGAGTTTGCCTCCTACAGGCAAAGAGACTTTCAGTCCTCTCAAGCTAAAAGGGGAGAACCATCCTACCTTGAATAAATGGGCCCATTGTTAATTTTAAGCTGTTGAGTATTTTCTTTTACATTCTCTCCCAACTATCCTGTCATAATGCCAAGTTGAAAGTTAATTTAGTTTGTGTAACTGCGTAATGTATACTTCACAGGTATACCACTTTCTGCTTTTAAAATACTAACTACCTTTTGTGTGGGGCTCAGAGACCTGTCTTTTCTCATGTGACAGTTTTCTACCATTGTGATCATGAGGCTTAAGAATGTCTAGATAATTCTGAAGATGTTTGGTGTGTTACTTGTTAAGAAGTGAAAATCTTATCAGTTTTATTGTAAATTAATAGTTTTACTTTCCAAAATGACAAACATTTTAGAAAAGGTCATTTAGGAAAGTTATTTGTTAAAACAAGGGGAATTTTACTGGTTTGCAGGGCTTTTGTATCTGATAAAGGAAACAATATTGTAGAGATTGAGTAAAGTAAGAGTAGCACTTTAGACTTAAGGAAAAGAGATTTTCATGAAACCTCTTCACCTACTCATGAGTTAGGTTGAGTATTTACTTACTAAAACTGAGAATGCTGAAGTTTATGGACTTAGTTTCAGTTATCTTTGAGAACTTTCAAGGCGAAGAGCTTTTCTGTATGATGGTTGTTGGTCAGGCTGTAATGTGAATATACAGTTAACCAAGTGTCTTTGCCTGCAACAGCCTATTTTCAGTGGTTCTGACCCAGATTCCCATCTACTACAGGGCCAGTCATGGCCTTTCCCCCCAGTTACAACTGCATAGAGGAGAAATCTGATATGAGTTAATCTAGAAGCAAACATTGCTGTGGACAAGAAAGGGTTGTTTCTTTGGTGTCTCATAAGGAATAATTATGTTTCCACTTTAGTAGGTGAGACTATAGGCCTTTACTTAAATTTTTAAGATGTAGAAATGAGTATGTAATATAAAACTTGACAAAACAAAACTCTTGTATATGTAAGATTAATATATGTATGCATTTGCAAATAAATGACATAATGGAAATGAAAAGAGAAAACATTAATTTAAGCAAAGGATGAGCAGTGACTGTGATGACGCCTAATTTAGGTATTCTAGGTGCAGAGCCACAGTGTACCCTGCTTGGAATGTAAGTTTGGCTTTTTAATTACAGATTGGAAAAATCACTTTTCTAGCACATATACTCCGTTTTATTAAGATTTTTTTTTATAGTAGTATAATATGAATGGACAGAATAGATAATATTGAACGAGTGTTTAAAGTTAGTTTTGGAAGAATTTTTTATAATGTTAAAACAATCTCAAATCTAATAGTCACTTCCCCCTTGTTCCCTCATCGTTTTTTCTTTCTGTTGCGTAAGTGGAGTTATCTACCTTTCTGTAAATATTCAGATTTTTTTTACAGCTGATGTTGTTGCCTATTTTGTGTGACAATTACTGGAGCAAAGTTCATCAACCTCACTGGCACTTAGTACTCCCAGCAGGGATAAACAATTGCAGCAAATGTCCCTAATAGGCCTAAATGGAGGAGAGTCAAATTAACTGGGAAAGTTGACAGGAGGGAATGAAAAAGAACAAGTTAGATAGAGAAAAGAAAGAGCCAATTCTAAGAAGGCCAAAATGGGAACAGTTACATACTGGGTTAAATTTTGTACTTAAGAAATCTTTTTAACCCTTCACCCTTTCCCCCTTTTAAAGTTTGACTAATTTATGCTTTTCATTAGGTAAGACATTCATATGGTTTGAAATTCAAAAGATATAATAGGGTTCACAGGAAGAATGTCCTGTTGCCCTGCCATTCATTTCTTCTTCCTGGAAGCAACAGCTGTTAACAGCCTCTTGTGTATACTTCGAGCGATAATCTCTACTGATATATGTAAATGTGTCTGTATCCTCACCACCTCCCTTTTCAACACAAATAATATCCTTAAAAAATATACTTATTTTTCGGCACTTCTTTTTTCTCTTAACCCCAAGTCAGTAAATATATCTTCATTCTTTTTGTACAGCTTCCTGGTGTTTGGATTTGTCATGATTTCTTTAACCAGTTTCTATTGAAGAACAGTTAGGTTGTTTCTAGTCTTTCTTCTAGTGACACTGCGAAATTTTTGCATGTATATATGTATGAGCAATATATGCATGATATATATATATATATATATATATATATCTGTCATTTATAAGCATTTCTGTCAGATGGATTCCTAGAAATTGAATTGCTCAAAGGGTTGTATGTGTTTACAATTTTGATTGATATTGCCAGATATCTCTATAGAGACACTCCTACTTGCAATATGAGAATGCTGGTTTCCTCATAGCTATGCTAGCACACATTTTAATAGACTTTGATCTTTTCCAATCAGATGGGCCTATTTTCACCTTTCTCCTTTTTATAGGGCTTAATCACAGGTGTTTTGCCAAGTACTCTAGAGTTTTAAAGTGGTTCATTGTTTTCCATTTTGCATGAGAATATATGAAATAAAAATGTGCTGGCTTTCTTTTAATGTTTTTTATTAATTTCTAGAGATGCTATTGTTTGAATTTTTTCCAGAGCTTTGGTTACGTTATTTCTGTCATTTATTTCCTATTTTTCTAAACGGATTTTTTTCTCTCTGTTAACATATTACTTCTGATTATATGGTGAAAGATTTTTTTTTTTTTTTGGTGCAACAGTTTTTGGCATAGTGCCCTGTCAGAGACTTTCTGAAAAATTAAGCAAATTACATTTAATAGATTTAAGGTTGTTACCTTTGGAGTTTCTCCAGTAGCCTGATATGGTGTGTAATTTAGAATCCCACTCTTCGCTAGCTCCCTTTCAATGATGTGACAAGGAGACTCGCCATAATGTAGTGTTCAGCATGAGCTTGGGACATAGTAAAATTTACCCTTAGGAGCCTCACTGTGTTTTCATATCAACCTTTATTAGCCAGTGGACTTTAACTGAAGTCATAAAGGTTTATAGAGTGTTCCATAGCATAGTGAGTCAGGCATAGTGAAGGCATGCTAATGTGGGGCACAAAATGTTTCTTCATTTTACTTGGATGTAAGCAGCAGAGTGTATGTGTTGGTAACTTTGGTGACAAAAAGAATAAGGATTCCAAGGATGTCGGTATTTTATGTACTTAGAGATGGGAGAAGGAGGAATTTTTTCCTTTAGTGTGTTGCTGTAAATTTTTACATATGACAAGAAGAATTTGGAGCTAAATAAGAATTTGCACCATTTGTTATTTGAATTCTGTGACTTGTTAAACACTTTGTCCCAGGATCCAAAAATTGATTTAGCAATGGCCACTATTCATAATAATTGTCCTGGGTAAATTTTGATTTACCAAAAGGGGAAGTAGTTATATTAATGACATTAACAATTGAATGCCATTTACTATTGATTCCATAAGAGATCTAAGTGTTGTGATTCGACCCATTGAGGTTCCGATTATTAGTACTAATCAAATAATTTTTGAGATATTAACTTTTAGAGATGGTTAAATTTAAAAATTTAGTAAGGTTGTGTAATGTTAGCCAGAGGAGATTGTGGATATGTTCTGAAAGTATTTTCCTTTTGAGTAAAATTACTGGAGGACAGATGTCCTTTTAAAAACAAATGCTTTATCCCAGAGGTCCCAACCCTCAGACCACAGACCAGTAGTGGTCTGTGCCCTGTTAGGAACAGGGCCACACAGCAGTAGGTGAGTGGCAGACAAGCAACCGAGGCTTCATCTGTATTTGCAGCCGCTCTCCAGCACTAGCATCACCACCTCAGCTCCACTTCAGATCATCAGGCATTAGATTCTCATAGGAGCACTAGTCCCTGGTGCCAAAAAGGTTGGGGACTGCTGCTTTACCCCTTAACTAGGAACTCTTAGAAATTTTCTGGAAGAAGACATTTATATATAAGTACAAATACTGTCACACATATAATTTTCATGATTTTTGGACATTCTCTTGAAACATTTCTATGTGACTAGCTTCCAAGTAGTCTACAAATGGTTCTTTTGACCTTTTTATACTAGGCATTTTTGTTTATGTGTATCTTTATCCATTCTGGAGGATTCTAGTTGATAGTCAAGTCTCAGAATGATACTTTGACATTTTAGGAGACAAAGGTGTTTCCACACCTCATCATTGGCTTATCCCCTCTTTAGGCTGGTTCTTCATCCTCAGGCTGTCCCCTTGCCGAGGCAAGAATTCTAAAATCCTATGTTTAATACATTACTGTCCTATTTAAGAACTATTAGGCTTCCTGTTATCCACTGAACTATTGCTTATTCTTCTGCCGGGCATTTGGGCTGCAGGTAGATGGTCTTTCTTAATACAACTGAGTTTATAGTTCAGAATGCCCATTTTGAATTCTGAAGTTCTTGTACTCTTTATTCTCTATGCATACTACCTTTGTTTCTTCTTATCCCTAGAGCCCTAGATATGTACCCCAAGGTACATTCATATGCTAAATGCTCTTTGAAATGTTTGACTGTTCCTTCTCTCTTGGGTCTCTTTTCTTTCCTTTATTAAATAATTTATTGATCCCTTATTATTTTCTAGGCCCTGCTCTGTGTGTTTTGCACATGTTTGATTATGTAATCTTCATAACAATCCTCTAAGGAAGTATGA
>NW_011888806.1:3671113-3679925 GCF_000151845.1 Pteropus vampyrus | reverse complement strand
AGAATGATACTTTGACATTTTAGGAGACAAAGGTGTTTCCACACCTCATCATTGGCTTATCCCCTCTTTAGGCTGGTTCTTCATCCTCAGGCTGTCCCCTTGCCGAGGCAAGAATTCTAAAATCCTATGTTTAATACATTACTGTCCTATTTAAGAACTATTAGGCTTCCTGTTATCCACTGAACTATTGCTTATTCTTCTGCCGGGCATTTGGGCTGCAGGTAGATGGTCTTTCTTAATACAACTGAGTTTATAGTTCAGAATGCCCATTTTGAATTCTGAAGTTCTTGTACTCTTTATTCTCTATGCATACTACCTTTATTTCTTCTTATCCCTAGAGCCCTAGATATGTACCCCAAGGTACATTCATATGCTAGATGCTCTTTGAAATGTTTGACTGTTCCTTCTCTCTTGGGTCTCTTTTCTTTCCTTTATTAAATAATTTATTGATCCCTTATTATTTTCTAGGCCCTGCTCTGTGTGTTTTGCACATGTTTGATTATGTAATCTTCATAACAATCCTCTAAGGAAGTATGATTTTAGATCTGATTTACAGATGAAGAAAATGAGAGACAGAGGAGTTAAATAACATGCCCTAAGTCACATAGCTAGTAATTGGTTAGGCTTAGAATTTGAAACCAGTCAGAGTTAGTAGTAGTAAATAATGCTTTTAATCAGTATACTCTATTTTTGGGCCTAGATGACAGTTTTCATTACTGACAGCCAAGTGTGTGTGTGTTTCTTAAAGAGAGAATGTATGCTATAGTATCAAAGACTTGTATATATGGGAATAACTAAGATTATTGAGAAAAAATATGACTGGCTTCCAAACTACTCATCAGAATCATCAGTGAGATTTAAAAAATGTAGATTGCAGGTCCCAGACTTTGAATTCAGGATGTTTAGGAATTCTCACATCCTTTCTGGATATTTCTCATGTACCATTTGAGTTCTATTTTTGGGAATGTTTAAGAATTAATAGCTTTGCTGCTTTTAAATAATATTTTTATTATGGATCCTTTGTAACTTAGATCATTTCAGCATTAAGGCTAAGTTACAATGGAATTGCCATTGACTAAATAATGTGACATATCTACTTTTCTCCAACCACCAGTCTTTCCCCATTTTTCTGAGTTCAGTCACCATAGGTCAAATCCTTTTTAGAAATAAATGACAATCTTAATAATGTCTGATATTGGGCTTTACTTCTGTTTACAATGCTATATTTTTGTGACAAAAGATTTTATGACAAAAGGTTTAGATGTTGGTAATACTATAAAATTTAATAATTTTAAATTTACCAAAGAGTTTTGGATGAATCTTTGTCTATACTAGGTTTTGTTTTAAGACTCGTTACTAAGGTAAAGTGGTAACATTTAAGAAGAACTAGTTATAGACTTAAGGCTATCGACCAGGAATTAGTTAAAATTTTTGATCTTTGTATTAGCTTTCACAGCAGTACAGTTTAAGTATATATGAATGGGTCATATACTTTGTTAAATTATGAACATCTCTCACCAGTAAAAAAAAAACCTACACTCTGGGTCTTATTTACTCATCATCGTATTAGAATTCCTAGTACCGCTTCAGTGATTTTTGACTGATGGTCATAATGGTAATAGAGGACAAATGGGTGTCTGGGTTGCAATTGCAATCAGATTTCTTCCAGATTTGTTTTGTTAATGTACATCATTGATAGAATTAACAGATGAAACATTTTGGTTTTCCTTGTTATTAATTCTAGTTAGGGTTTAAGTTTCTAGGAAATGCCCCAGAGGTTACATTGTATGATAGCTTCCTGCCTTCCAAGGTACAGTATATGTCAGCCAGATTTTGTTTTCTGTGTTTCTGACCCAAACAGTCCTACCTTTGTCCTTTAGCGTCATTCACAACAAAGGATGATCCTCTCTCACGTGATAGCTTTTTCAGATAGGTGAGTGAGTTGTATTTCCATTTGAGTCTTGTGGATATTCTGTTGGAAACCATTTCTTTAAATGTTTCTGTCATGACAGTTTGCCTCTCTTCATACCCCTGAGCATTTGCCTTTAAAAAGTAGTTCAGTTTTTAAATGTCTCTTTAAGTATGACTCCTAGGACTGAACCTAACACCTCAGATATATTAAGACCAACGCAGAAATATGGCTGTGCTAGGCAAAGAAACTGAATTTTGTGTGGCTGAACAGTGCAGGATTTAGAAGCTGCTCTGGGCAATGGGTTTGATGTAACTTTCAGTGATTTCTTTGTATACTTTTGTACTGTTTGAAATTTTTGTAATATGTATATTTTTTGTTTAAAAATAGAACTAAAACTATGCTTTGTACATGTGCAAGCTCAGGCTTCTCTGGACATAAGGAGGTTAGGAGAGCCTCGGAGGGCAGGAGTGTGTGTGTGTGCGCACGCATGTGTGCATGTGCGCATGTGCATGCATGCATGAAAGATCAAGAAACCTCATGGGAGGAAATCAGGAAACAGATAATTGAGGTGTATTCAACCTTAATCCTTAAAATTTTGTTATTATTGATTATCTTTTAGGAGAGATTGGGTAAACTCTTGGTACAGCAGGGTATGTCCTCTTGATATTATCTTCTGGTTCTGCCCTTCTGAATCACTTGTGCCATAGCCCCGAGAGGAGAAGCTGTTAGTCATCACACATTTTTTGATCTCTTACTGTGTACTAGGCCTTAAGTACAGAGGCTTGTTCTCTATTTTCTGACATAAGGCACATGGAAAACGATATGGTATATAGGTATATATGGTATATGGTATATAGGAAGGAGCTTTGGAGTAGGAGAGGACATATATGTAGTCAAATCTAGGAAGAGACCACTGTATATGTTGACTGTACAGCCTATGTAAGGATAGCAGTGAACTTCTAGACTAGGATCTGTAGACTCCATAGAGCAGACCAGTAGCAGTGGCATCCAGAATTTGGGCATGGAGCCATTTATTCAGTATCATTATTGAGCACCTACTATATGTACAGTACTGGTCTAGGCACTGAAAATATAGAGATAAGCGAAACAAAGTCCTTAGTGTTATGGACCTTATATTCTAGTAAGAGGAACTGATAACTCATAAATACATAAATAAACAATGTAATTTAATAAGGTGATATGTTAGGGAATAATTGGGGAAAGCGGATGAGTGTATGGGGATAAAGATTTTACTTTTGATTGGGCAGTCAAGACAGGCCCTTCTGACTGAGGAGGCAACATCGACTTAATAAGAAATCAGTTATGTGAAGAGCAAGGAGAACAGCATTGCAAGCATAGAGAACAGTAAGTGCAAAGGCCTTGAGATAGGGAAGACCTTGGTATATTCAAGGAACAGAAAGGAGGTCAGTGTGACAGGAGTGCCGCAAGCAAAGAAAGCAGAGGGAGAGAGGAGGCATATCTAGTGCCAGAATGAGAGATGAGGTTCAAGGTAGTTCAAGGTATGTAACATTGGAGGTAATGGTGGGACAACTCCTGGGGACTTGAGAGGGTGTCTGATTCCTCTGGATTAGGACTGCGCTAGAAAGAATGGGTTACCAGTATTGTGATTGCACCACATCTACAAGCTGGTGTGGTTTTAAATTAGTTTTGATAGACATTTCAGGGAAAGAATTCCAAAAACTTTTTGAGCAAAGGAATAAACCGTGGAGCCTTCTAAGGTGACTACTTGGAAGTAAATTACTAATTTTAGTGTAGTATGTTTGTTTTGAAAAGTTATTTATAGTTAAAACACATACATTATTATTTTTTCGTTGTTATTTGCACACTGATGAAATTTTTTCTGTTTTGTGTTCCTCACAACTTTTTTTTTATTGCTGTAAGAAGCAGCTTGTTTCCCAGATGGCTTCTGTTTTTATTTCCTTGTGATGTTATGACCTTTTCTACTTTAATTAAGAAATGTTATGTACACATTCAGGAGTTGTTTACAAATTATGCTGGTAACACTTTTGTTAGAGTCTGCCTCAAAGATAAAGTGAGTGTTAGGATGTTTATTCTAGGTCAGATATGTTGAGCAGAAAAAGGTTTTAAAATGCGTATTTTAAAAAAGAATGTTTTAGTCTATTGGTTAATGCATTCAATACCCAAAGTTATGTTTTATGACCCTCTTATTTCAAGTGGAGGGAGTTTATAAGATTTCATGTTTTTCATTTCCGAAACTTTAAGAGAGGTCACTTGAATAGGGTTAACATCTAATAAGAGAAGACTGACAGTTAACACTTTAGTAAATTCAGGTTTTCATCCCCTGAACACATTAATGGATAAAAGCATCATCAATGTTATATAGCTGTAGGTCTGCTATAATAAATCATAATGCCTTAGCAAATGATGTAACGTCATATGTAAATTTAGCTCTTTATTAATTTAGGGAAAAAATGAGTTTTCCTGTGAGTTTTGGGGTATATTTACAAAAATGCTTTATAACCAATTTATGAATTATTTGTATTACATTAAATATGATAATAATATACTAGTAGAAAAGAAATATAACTTTAGATATGGTTTTCTTAATGGTTTTGTCATAAGAGTTAAAGTAATCTAATAATAATTAATTTCTAGCCTTAAACACTTCAGGCCTTTGTAATTATAAAATGATAGGTCAAACGTCTATGAATATCGTATTACCAAAACCGTGTTAGTATTATATTTTTTATTGTTTATTTTTACAATGATCTTTTAGGGTTTATATTTTTTCCCAACATACCCTTTAAGATTATGATTTTAGTAGATAATATCCTAGATGTTGTTTGTGTAGTTATTACGAGTACAGGCTCTGAAGCTCAATACCTGGGTGTGAATCCGGGCTCTGTAATTTGTTAGTTACTAGACTCAACTGTGGAAGTTACTCAACTGTGCCTCAGGTTCTTCAGCTGTCAAATGGGGGTAAAAATTGTATTGTTGAATAATTAACACTTGTAAAGTGCCTAGCACATAGTAATTCCTCTGTGAAGGTTACCTAGTAACAAGGTTACTATATAGTAAAAAATATTTACTAGTAGTATCTAGTTTAAGCAGTTTTGACACTATTATTGAAATATTTCTAGATCTATCACATCATAGATCATGCCGTCTTCAAAATTCAATTGTTTTTCTTTTTTGTAGATTTTTACATAGGATTCTTTAGAAGCATCCTTCTCAGTGGACACACACACACACACACACACACACACTCAAAACACACACTCTATAGTTTGAGTTTTTCACGAAGCATTTTCTTTTATAGAAGGTACGTAATAAATATTTGTAGAATGAATGGGCATTTCCTTCTTCGATCCATCAAGGCCTGGCTTAAACCGAAAGATTTGAAAGGAGCATTGGCACCAGTAGTACCTCTAATTAGACACTTTCTTTTACAGTAATTACCATTATCTATTTTGTAAAAAATTCTTTTAAGGTGATATGGTAAGATATATTGTTGATGAGAGACAGTTGCTCATGGGGACAATTTTCTTCTCCAGTGACAGGCCAATTTGATTATAAGAGAGAAGATATAAGTGATGTCTACACTAGACAAGCTAAGCAATATGTCTGCCATTCGTACTGTCTCTTTCCAGGAGTTTTGCATCATCCATTGTAATGAGACTAAAGCTTCCCAGCAACTGTTTCTGAAAATAAAACTTAAAAGGTAATTTCAAATATTATTTGACAAATCTCTAAATAGAATGAATTATTTTACCTATTAATATGCCTCTAATAATCTCCTTGTTACTTTAGTGATTACCCAACAGATACTAAAATTTCTCAATCTCCATTCCGAAGCTCAAAAATAAGGGTAAAGCCAAAATCTTAGAATAAAGAAAAAAAATCTTTTATTTCACCTTCCTTTAAAGTGAATATTATTGAAAGGACAATGGCAATAAAATTAGTCATCACTCCATAAAAGTTATCACTGAACTATATAATCTGACCCTACTTCTCATTATAATCAGTTAGTTACTCTTCCTATGTATAAACAATAGTACTAAGAATACAAACAACAACATTTACAGTCTGTTAAACCTCAAATACTAGTAAAAATTAACATCAGTCTTGAGAAAAATAACATTGCAATCAGCAGACTTTTCAGTCTTAAGAGAAAATATTTGCTATGTTCCAAAAATAAAAAAATCTCATGTTGATTAGGTCTTTAAAGGCAAAATGCTTTTGTCTTATCAACTAACCTATTGTAAATTTTAATACAACTAGTATTGGGAAATAATTGCCCTCAACTCTAAAAACATCTGCCACTCTCCCCCTCACTCTGCTCTAGCCACTTGAGTCTTTCTGTTCCTCGAACATGCCATGCAAATGTTCATCTCAGGGTCTTCACCCTCTGCCCCCTAAAGTTCTTCCCCCAACTTCATCCAAATCTCTGCCCTAGTGTCACCTTATCTGTGTGGCTTTATTTGCTCCCCTTCTCTAAAATGGTAACCCTTATTCAACCACCACTTCCTTTCCTTATATTCTTTTGTTTTGCCCCATACTGTTTATCACCAATTTTTTTATTTATTGTCTCTTCCTTACTCACCTAAAAGATAGGTCTGAGAGGGCATAGACGTTGTTTTATTCACACTGCTATATCCCTCCTGCATGGTATCAGGTATACAACAGATATTCAGTAAATATTTGTGCAATAAGTAAATAAACCAATGAATGAACAGCAATGATTTACATTTATTTGTATTGTTAAAGTTCTGAATAAATTTTATATTTCATAAAATTCATAGAGCTTGTAAATAGTAAGACCACATACAGCTCTGCTGACTCTGTCTGTAGATGGCTACATTTGGGTCAGGCACCCATCTCAGGTCCAGCTGGCTATGGCCAGAGAAGCAGGATGGCAAGGCAAGGAGCACAAAGACCTACACACAAAGCCTGTTGATGTAACAACACATCTTGGATCTTGTTCCATCATCAGTATATAAAGACTTTTATCATCTTTTGTTGTTCTACTCTGTTGGTTTCATACTTAAGTTTTTTTGAGTTTTTATGTAATTTAGAAGAGGACTAACAAATATAGGAATACAGAGGCAGGCTATCACAGTGCTTAAGAGTATGGACTTTGGAGCCAGCCATTGTGTGTTCAAATCCTAGTACTAACACTTTATTGCTGTGTGACCTTGAGCAGTTATAAAACTTCTCTGGGACTCTGCTTTCTCATCTGTAAATTGGTGTTATTAATAGTATACTTATACTGTAGGATTACTGTGAAGATTGAGTTCATATTTTTTAAGTACTTGGAATACCTGGCAAAGTACATGCAATATAAATATAAACTATTTTTGTTACTATGGATGCTATGGCTTTTAATATTTTAGATAGAGGTATATTTCAAATGATTTTAGGTTTTAGTCCAAGCATCTACATATATTTCGTTGTCAGTTCCCTACCTCTTCAAAAGATATTGTTTTGTATCTGTTGGATGGAGGCAGGATGAGGGGAACGGGGTAGAAAGGAAGTTTTTGGTTTCAGAATTCTGGATAGAATTACTATTGGCAGCTATCCATGCTTTTCTGGCCATATCGCCTTTGGCATATCTTGGGTGGCCTTTCACTAGAGTTGCTGTAAGTAGAGCCAGCCCTGCTATATCCTGGAATCCAGAGAATTGTTTTAAAGGGCCTCAACCCAGGGCCAGTAAAAGGCAATTTAGGTAATGCGAGTTAGTGAATTTTGGCATATAATCTCGTCTGGAGATGCACTCTGTAACCTTACTGAACTTTTCTTGATTTGTGTGTTTAAGCATTCTTAAAGCATTAAAAGTGGGCTGTGTTATTTGAGAGACTTCCTTTTTTAGAATTGGCCTTTTGCGTTCTCCATGTTTATAGGTGTTTTTTTTTCTTTTTTTTTTTTAAAATAAAGTTGAAACTTAGAGGAAAAGAGCGAAGCCGCGACTTAGTTTTTTATTTTAAAATAGTTTTTAAAAATGGCTTGGAATAGAAGAAATGTAATGAAACAAACAAACAAAAAATTAAGAAAAGTTGGCTGTGGTTACATATATTTGTAAATTTTTTTTTAATATAGTTTTCTATGAACCTCCTAAAGTCAGTGAAAAGTTGTTAATCAAATGAACCTACCTTCCCTGTCAAGAAGGCTGTTTTTTGTAAGTATACATAAAAATAATGTTTGATTTCTGACTATGAATTTGTATGTATATTTCACTTTTTTAATATTAAGTCAGACACGTAAGAAGTTAAAGTTAACTGTGACCAGTAGAATATGGATTAGTGTAGTATTACGATTATACCAGGTCATAGTGAAGTTCAATCTGGCTGGAAGTATTAGTCTATGAGCAGGAATGTTAGGCTACTGGTTGAAATTTATACTATTGGTGATTTCTTGAGACGGTGTGTCTTTGATTTTGTAAAACACACCAAACCACTATTTTAGTATAAATTATTTTTTTTACAGTTTTCTTAATTTCTTTCTCAAATTGGCCCTTTATGGGAGTTTGATGGGGAAATATACAAAGTATATTGGATTATTTTCAAGGCAAATCATGATGAGGAGCTAAACTATTTTTAGGTTATTCTATCTTATATTAAGATATAGCTAAGATATAGATAAAATATATTTTGTGATGTTTTTCACATAAAACCTATCTATTTTTATCATCTAATGGTATTTGTCTTTGCTTTAATACTGATTTTTTAATCCTGGCAGGAACATACTGGCAAAAGTTGCCTTATTGGTAGGACCTAGCCAAGAAGCCAGAGCAAGGGAGCCTGGGGAATGTAGTTCCTTGCCATACAGATAGGACAGAGAAGGACAGGGACTTGATCTGAGAGCAAATAGACAAATGACCAGTATAGACAATGTAAAAAAATCTTGACCCTCCCCCCACCC
>NW_011888806.1:3628653-3671063 GCF_000151845.1 Pteropus vampyrus | reverse complement strand
GTGTGTCTTTGATTTTGTAAAACACACCAAACCACTATTTTAGTATAAATTATTTTTTTTACAGTTTTCTTAATTTCTTTCTCAAATTGGCCCTTTATGGGAGTTTGATGGGGAAATATACAAAGTATATTGGATTATTTTCAAGGCAAATCATGATGAGGAGCTAAACTATTTTTAGGTTATTCTATCTTATATTAAGATATAGCTAAGATATAGATAAAATATATTTTGTGATGTTTTTCACATAAAACCTATCTATTTTTATCATCTAATGGTATTTGTCTTTGCTTTAATACTGATTTTTTAATCCTGGCAGGAACATACTGGCAAAAGTTGCCTTATTGGTAGGACCTAGCCAAGAAGCCAGAGCAAGGGAGCCTGGGGAATGTAGTTCCTTGCCATACAGATAGGACAGAGAAGGACAGGGACTTGATCTGAGAGCAAATAGACAAATGACCAGTATAGACAATGTAAAAAAATCTTGACCCTCCCCCCACCCTCCACCGAAACAGATATTAGTGCTTTCATATTCTAAAACAATCCTCTTCCCCTGTGGCTCAGGATGCCTTGTAAAAGATGGAAATAATTATGATTTATATGGTCTTTGTTTTCAGGAACGCTTTAAAGGAATTAAACTGTTATTACATTTGCTGAATATATTTTGCTATTCTTTTGATTTTTATTATTTGTATATTTTCAACAGAAATTATTTTCATTTGTTCAATTCTTTTATTTTTAAATGTTTCTTCAAAGATTAGAAAGTCAGTTCCCTTGAGATATTTAATAAATATTGTTTCCTGTCATCTGCTTTTTCTAGGTTTTCAGCATTTTAAAACTCTGTAATCCATCTGGAATTAATTTTGGTATCGGGTTGATGCATTATTGTAAAGCCACTTAAGACAGTTTATTTGTTTTTAAAGATTATCTGTACTTTGAGAACTTTATATTTTCTTTTTCAGTTGCCTTGTCTATGTTGGGTTTCTTTAAATTTGATAGATCCTGATCTATAGTAATATTTCAAGTTTTATTTGAAGTATCATTGCTAATTTCTTTATTGACTAAAGTATATTTTTATTTTTGGTTAAATAGAATCTTTGAAGTGGCTATCCAAAGGCATTTTATCTCCTTTTTTTAAATAAAAATGTTTAAGTTGTCATATTGTGATTTGGGTTAATTTTAAGACCTGTTATCTAACAAGTAGGTTTGAGTTCAGTATTGATGCATACATCTGTATTTATTGCTTTTTATGTATGGGTCCAGAAAGGACTGTCATGATTTTCATTTTTTAAATTTATTTTAGTTGCAGGAAAGTGAAGCGTTGAGTAATGAGTGTCTAATGTGTTTTGAACTTGGCCTTTTAAAATCAGTTGCTTTAATCGTATGAATCTGGTAATTGCAGTATGGAACATTGTCTAAATTTACTATAAGGGATAAAAGTCAAAGTGTCCAGAGAAGATAAGGGTAGCTTACTTAATTATTAACTCTTTACCTTTTTCCTTGGTGAATTTACTAACCTGTGATGAGAATATTGGAACTCCGCAAATGTCTAAATAGAGAGGATATCACTTTTTAAAAATTTTATTTGCTTCTGTAATATTATTATGAAGTATTTGTACAGTAATAGAATGGTTAACAGTATTTTTTTTTAATTGAGTTGTAAAGGAGGGGGAATGAGGAGCGATGTGTATGTAAAACTCATTTATCAGTAAACATTCTGAAAAACTAGCCTCTCTAGTTTTGAAGTAAGAGACTTTTGTTTTCAGTTTCTCTCTAGTAACAGTTTAAAATTTTGATGTAATTGTTACTAATTAGAAGCTTATTAATATAAACTTAACATTTTTAATTTGGAAAATTTCAGCATTATAAAAATAGAATAATATAATGAACCTGATGTATCCATCACTGAGGTTCAAACACTGTAGCTGATTTCATTTTCTCTTTCCTTTCATTGACTTCTCTCTCCACTTCTGGATTATTTTAAAGCAAATTCTAGGTGTCATGTCATCTAAATATTTTAGTATGCATCTCAAAAAATAATAACTTTAAAAACCTTAATCACAACACCCTTTATTATACCTGGGAAAGTTGGCCATAATTTCCCAATATCAGATATTTAGTCAGTGTTCTCATTTTCCTAATTTTCATTCATAAGTATATGTGTATATGTTATTATTATTTTTAAATCTGTTATGATCAGGATCCTGGGGAGGTCCATAGTTTAGTTTAGGATCAGTTTATGAATTTCTTAAATATATTTTAATCGATAACTTCCACTTCCTCAGTTCTTTATTTTTTTGAAATTTTATGTTAAAGCAACTGAGTCATTTGTGTTATATAAAACATTTTATTTGAGGGAAAACTTTACTACAGAAATATAGATATAGCTCAACATAAGTGTTTTCTAGATTTATCATTTGTTTATTGTGTTCATGATTTTTGCCATATCCTGTATTTGTTTTTTGCTTAATATTTTCATGATTATTGTCCTGTTAAAACCAAAATTCTTTCTTATTCTAATAATTTATGTGTATGAAATCATGGATTTGATGTCTTTGTTGTATTTTTAAATACATATTAAGATAAATTTAACTATTAAGATAAAACTATTTGTGTGCCATCTAAAATCTTAAGTACCACATATTAGGAAATACTATATTAATATTAATGACTCTTCTCTTTATTCCTCCTGCTCATATCCTATGTTGAGATTTAATCGGTTACCCCAAGAGGGACCAGTTTGAAACCTTAGATGCATTTCCTGCATGTCTCCAGAAACAAGGTACATTCCGTGCAAAGTATGGTTTTACTGGCACACTGCTAGTGAGGTGTGTTACCAATCTGAGATCATGGTCCAGTCAGCTCAGCATTCTTATCTTTCAGGTTCAAATTCCATTACGTGTGACATGTAATTTTATAGAGGAAGGAAAACCCAGGAACCTGATTCTGGATTGTCATTGAAATCTTCAGCTTATTGTTGATAAATGGAGTTAAGTAATGGCTGAAAATATTTCTCGTTTTGTTGAATAGGAATTAACTTTTATGGAAATTTTTTTTTATTCAACATTTTTTTTAAATTAAAATTATTGGGATGACATTGGTTAATAAAATCAAATAGGCTTTAAGTGTACAATTCAATAACATACCACATGTATATTGCATTGTATGTTCACCACCCAAAGGCTAATTTCCTTCTGTTACCAAATATTTGACCCCCTTTACAAGCCTGTCTACTTAAAAAACAACTGAATTTCAGCAGAATATGTAGATGCTTTATTGGAGGATGAAATCGTGCCATGAGAATTTTGGGGAGAGTTAGTTATAATTGTATGTTACATACAGGACAAGACTCAGATTCCTAATATTTATCTGGACACAGGGAGGTTATGCCCAAATGGAGCTTTTGGGTGATAAATTGTCCTGGGCAGCTTTCTTGGAGATAACAGGAAGTTTAGCTGAGTGCAGGGGGTCTTCTCCCCACCAGGTGTATCTCCGCTGTTGAGAGGCAGAGGGTGTTTAGTGAAGGAAAGGAGTGGAAGGGGAAAGAGAAGCTAATGTTTTGAGAATAAAGTCACAGGTGAATACATGCCTGATAGGCATCTGTTACTTAATAGAAGGACAGAAGAAAGAACAAATCCCTACTTTTTTCTGTTTGACTTTAGCCAAATCCTATTTCTCTCCTGTTCATTCATCTTTGCTAGTTGTCAAGTTTATTTCTCTTAGGTTTATCCATTTAGTTATGTTAGCACTCTAGGATTCTAATTACAATATGTCTCCCTTTAGTTATGTTTTGTTATGCGAGGGCTATGTCATTAAGTGAGATGATAAAATACTCTAAATAAAAGCATTTATTTCACGTGTTGCACGGCCAATATATAATGCAGTTGGGAAATTATGTGGTTGAAGTGAGTGAATTGGTGCATAAGCCTTATGCTTATGAAGTATTATCACCTCCAATGGCTCTTGTACTTCTTAAAAAATATACATAAATCGCATGACATCTGTGTGGTGAAAGGCCAATAGATTATGAATGTGGGCTAAGGATGGATAGGTCTCAAAGGTCCACCTCAGGGTCAGGAAGTCAGAACTGAGGTATCAGTCTGAGATCCCTTAGATTCGCCTCTCAGATTAATCCTTTGCTTCTAAATTCTGTCACCATTATATTAGTTGTATTTCTTATGCTCCAACCACTCAGTACAGATCTGTAGGTTACTGCCTATAAACATGTAGCTTACTGTTAGCATTTCTTTCCTTAAATAGTCTTTACATTTTTTTCGTATTTTGAAACAAATAATAAAGAATACTATTAGATAAGGCTCCTTTAGCTTTTGATAAATTAGGTAAGTTTTTATATGTAGCCTCCAGATGAAGATGGCTGTTCTTATTTATAGGGTTAAGGCTGTAGGGGTTGAAGATCTTTTTTGAGGTTATATTGAATGTTAGACCACGAGTAAGCTGTCTAGACTAAAATCCTGAGATGGCTTTTCTTATAAGAAAGTTTTGGGTGACCAACACTGGAGATTACCCATCCAGTGCTTTTCATCTTTTTTTCCTTACTAGCTGTATCCTCCTTTTTTAGGGGTTGACAACGTGCCCAGTAAGAGATTGCCTTTGTAGGTTCATTGCAATGCAGTCTGAGTGGATATGTGGTAGGGTATATTTCTGTATTTTCTCTGAGTCAGGTGCCTCCTCCCACCCTTCATTTCCTATCGATATCTTTCTCTTTATGAGAAAGTGGACATGGTACTTGGACTTTATTGCTACCATTTGTAACAATTAAAAAGTAGAAGAAATCTATGTAATATTAAAATGTCAATACTACTCAAAGTAATCTACAGATTCAGCAAAATTCCTGTCAAAATTCCAATGGCATTTTTCACAGAACTAGAACAAATAATTCTAAAGTCTATATGGAACCACAAAAGATCCCGAATAGCCAAAGCAATCTTGAGAAAGAAGAACAAAGCTATACGTTCCTTGATTGTAAACTGTGCTGCAAAGCAGCATGGTATTGGCCCCAGAACAGACACACAGACCAGTGGAATGGAATTGAGAGCCCAGAAATAAAACACATACATATATGGACAATTTATTTACAACAAAGCCAAAAACATATAATGGAGAAAGGATGGTTTTGGTTTGGGAAAACTGGATAGCTACATGCAAAAAAAATGTAACAAGACCACTAATTTATACCATACACAAAAATTAACTCTAATGGATTAAAGACCTGAATGTAAGATCTGAAACCCTAAAATTCCTAGTAGTCAGTAAGCTACTTGACATCAGACTTGGTGATTTTTTTGTGGATATGACTCTAAAGGCAAGGGAAACAAAAGCAAAAATAAACAAATGGGGCTAGATCAAACTAAAAAGCTTCTGTACAAACCATCATCAAAATGAAAAGGCAGACTACTGAATGGGAAAAACTATTTTTCAAATCATATATCTGATAAGGAGTTAATACCCAAATTATATAAAGAACTTCTATAACACAACAACAGCAACAGCAACAACAAAGCAACCTGATTAAAATATAGGCAGATAATCTGAATAGACATTTTTCAAAGAAGACATGCAAATGGCCAACAAATGTAAGGAAAGATGTTCAACACCACTATTAGGGAAATGCAGATCAAACTCACAATGAGCCATATCTCCTTATACCTGTGTGGTGAAAGGCACCTGTTAGAATGGCTGTTATCAAAAAGACAAGAAATAACAAGTGTTGGAAAGGATGTGGAGAAAAGGAAACCCTTTTATACTATTGGTGGGAGTCAGTTTTTCAGCAATGCCAATTTCAGTTTAGCTAGTTGATGTTTTTGAGGCCTCCTAGTTAAGCATACTTTTGCATTCCCCTTCGCTACATTTTCTTTATTGGGCTGTTTGAGTCATCATAAAATGCCTTGCCCTTTTACTAACACAAATGCCATAAAGGATTTGCCAAGGGCAATTATTTCTCCATGAGTTAAGGTGGAGTAAGAATACTAAAGAAGTGAAATAAACAGAGTACAGGTCATCTCCTTTTATGGAAAATAATTTTGCAGGAAGAATTACTTTATATACCTCCCATTGAGAGTCAGGCATTTCAAATGTCCCTTTTGGAATAGTCATAAAGGTGTGTTTTCTTTTGTTGATGAAATACAAGTAGCCCTAGAAGATTTGGCTGTCCTTTAATCTCATAATATGTGAGCTCTTTTAAGACATGGGGGAATGGAATGGACGATTGAGACAAGTAGTTATTCTAGCAGCTATGAACCAGGCACAGATCAGTCTGGGACACTCCCTGGTTCTAGAACTTTACAGTTGATTGAGAATGTTTGATCATCTTAGGCTGATAACATACAGTTCCTATAGATACATATGCATGTATATTATACATACTTTGGATAAACAGAGACAACCATATGATCTCACTTGTATATGAATGATAAAGATATAAATAATGAGATTATGTTATAGTTTGACTCATGTAGTTAAAATTTATTTTTATGGTTTTGGTCATAATATGATCCTTACTAATTAGGTGTAGAATGTTGAGAATATTAACTAGTGTCTGGTAACATCTTTTAAAACAAATATATATTTTTATCTAAAAATTAAAGTTTAATAACTAAAATATTCAAATAATATAAAAATATACAAAGTTTAAAGCAACCTCTTCCAGCTTTCTTTCTTCCCAGATACAACCTTTTCAGCTTTTTACTCTTCATTTCTGTGCTCTAAATGTGCTCCAGTCTCCTCACAAATACATGTTGTTCTGTAACTTTTCTTTTGTTCTTTAATTTATATTATGGATATGTTTCCAGGTCAGTATATATAGGCATGTATCAATGTATCATTGTACATAATTTACATATCAAAATTTTTGATGTTGTAATTATTCTTTATGTCCAGAAGTTTTTAAAAAATGAATGTTCACTTATTTATTTTGCTCAATACATATCTTTATGTGGCTGTCAGCAGAAAAAAATCAAATATAGAGTGTGGGTGATTTTATTAATTAATGTTACAATGAGTTATGTAACACATTTAAAGTTAATAAACAATTTGAAAATGACCTAAACATTTTTCAGCAATAACTAAAATATAAACTTTATGAATATTTTTCTATATACTTGATTCTGTGTAAAACAATATTTGAATGATTTTGGATTGCATTTTAAATTTTTGAAACTTTGACATCTGCAAATATGCCTTCAGTTTTTCTTAAAATTAGAAATATGTAATTAACATGCCAGTTATACCTCAACAAATATGTTTATTTAAAGATTTATAAGTAAAGTAGCTACAATTACAATTTCATCTGCTATATTATTTTTTCATAGTACTTACAATTTCTGACCATGTCCATTCATATAACAGTGGATAAGGAGTTGGCAAGATGACACAAAAGAGTTGATAGTCAAAATTAATTTGTTTTGGGTATTATATGTATTATCTTTCTAAAATTTCTCTTTATAGAATTCGATATTTATAATCTTATTTTATGTAGACTGATATTAAAATAAGTCAGTGTTTTTGATAATTGTACAAATAGTAAATGGCAGCAGAAGCCAGTTTAGGATAAAAAGAAATGTTGTGACTGATCTGCTAATCATATAATCCATATGTGAAAATTTGAGAGATGATTCAAGAAGATAAATTATTCTTTTAGATTACCGTTTTAATAAATAGTAATGTTTCAGTGTTAGGTAATTCAATAAATTAATATGGGTTCTACCCAGAAGAAGGTAGGAGGAGATTCTTAATATACCTTTCAGTTCCATGACTTTTTTTTTGTACTATATGTGAATATGAATTTTGTATAATATTAAGTGACTGTGTAGCATTGCTTTTTTATACAACTTAAAAGTAAAACGGTCTTTATTCTCTGTTGCTGTTATAAAGCAACATCTGTTCTGAGTGGGAATTTTTACATGATACTGTGAACCTTGTTTAATGATTTAGGGGTGTAGTCACTTTTTTATTGAGGAAAAAAATGTAGTGATCGTCACCTTATTCAGAAAAGAAGCCTCAAACTGATTTTGACTACTGATAAGATTTATTTAATTGGCCTATAGCATTTGCACTTGACAAGAAACAGCCCTCTTCCAACCTCTTGAACTATTCAGGAGTTTGATTAAATCATTTTCTTTGTATGACTTGTTAACTCTGACATTGATTATCCTCATCTGATATTTTAGAGTTAATATTATAGAACATTTTGCTGTTGATAGTTCATATTTAAATTGTGGGACAATTTCCTTTTCTTTTGGATTGAGAAGAAATTACGAATAATCTCTTCAGAAATGTATCTTCAGTGTTGGTCTGACTTGCTGAATACATTACTTGTATATTACATTGCTATTCCTTCATGTCTTTGAAAATTTCAGTGACAACTAAGATTCATAACCTTTAAAACTGAGATGTATAAACAGCTTTATTTATTTATTTTTTATAGCAGCAGTAAGACGAATGTCCATTATATCATCTCTGTGTCATTTAAGTTAGAGGTTTCTTGTGTCATGCTTAAAAAACATCCATGCTTAGAAGGCACTCCTGGTTTAAATAGCCCATAATGTTTAATCAGTACTTTTGGTTTGAAGGATTAATACACAAAAAAATACGATCATGTTTTATTTGTCCACTAATTGTGTTATGGCTGTATTGTCAATAATAACCTTTTTTTGCCTTGGTAATGGCACATAAGGTTAGGTAGATGGGTCAGCATGGAACAAATATCTCCATGGAAGTTTGGACAGGACCGAATATCAAGGACCTTTTGGCATGGATCAACTGTCACTGTGGATATTTTGGATAGGACCATATGTCCGCTAATTAAGGCATACATATATAGTAAATGATCACCAGAATAAGGTTAGTTAACATCCATAAATTCACATAATTATAATTATTTTTTTTTGTGGTGAGAATATTTAAGACGTACTCTCTTAGCAGTTTTCAAGTATATAATACAGGATTGTTAACTGTTGTCACCAGGTTGTGTTTTAGATCACCAGAACCTATTCACCTTTTAACTGGATTGAGCATCTTTCATTTGCATTTTTGCTGTTTGTGTATTTTCTTTAGTGATGTGTCTTCTACTTTTTCACTTAATATATCATGGACTAAAATTTAAGTATATAGATCATATATTTATTGACATAGAAAGAGATCTAATTCTATCCTTTTAATTACTGAATAATATTTAATTTCATGGCTGTATTATAAGTTTTTAAACTCTAAACCAAAAAGATAGTCATTTACTAATATAAAAGCTGCTGCTCTAAACATCCTGCACTCTTATTTGATAGGAGTGAGTACTTAGAGAACTAATTACTAGGTCAAAATCTTATGTATTTTTAAGGTTTTTGATATTTCTTGCCAAATTTCCCTCAAGAGAGGTACTCTAACAGTGGGAACATTTGAGAGGGGAAGCAAGCATTAACCATAGAATATTATAATCTGCCTTCACATTCTACACATTAGATCTTGACTAGATCACTCTATTTCTTGACTAACTTTCATATTTCTGGGTCATTGTAACCTTTTTCTCCCTCTGATACAGGTTTCTTAATGAGGCGTTTGTACCTAAATTCCTTCATGTTTTTCTGCTCTGTACACCTGGACATTCCCACACATCTTTTAAAGCTGAAACTAATGTGGCCCTCCTCAGTGAATTCTTTCTCAATTTCAGTCCCATAGTTAAAGTTTATTCTAAGCTTGTCCTACATTTTATATATTCATCTTTGAATTCCAGAACCTACCACTATGCTTGACATATTTAAGTGGTTTTTCTCAACACTGACTGATTAAATTATTCTTGGATCAAATCAGATTTCTTGTCCATATTATATTCTACAGTATATCTTTCATATTAATGCTTTATTCAACTTGAAAAGCTTACTGATGTGATTATATTCCTAACTACTAACGTTATGCTAAAGATCCCACTTGTGTTTGAGAATGAAGATGACATCAACACATATATGAAAATAACTTTTTGTTTCAGATTTTTGTAATTTCAGATGACAATTGTATAAGCATGGCTTTGTTTTACTGTTTAGAATTACAGAGTAAAATATTTTGTCAAACTTTAGCTTAAGATTTTCCATTCAGTTATAATAACCTATAAGTATGGTTCAGTTAAGGTTATATTATAAGCTAACCTTAACAACATCTTTTGTTAGGTAGCATGGCAAAAATTAAAATAGAACTTAGTTATGAAACAAAAAGTTCAGCATCGTAGTTATTTGTTCATTTCCTTTAGGTTTACAGATTTGTCCATCAAGCAGTGAAAACATAATCTCTATATAATCAACTGTCTAGGACATTTAAATAAATTAGAATCTTTTGAATGTAAAATTGAAATTACTAAATGTATTACTTGCTTTGTATGTAAAAATAGAAGTGACTATTTTATTGCCAGTAATAGAATTCTTGTGGAAGTCTTACGGAATTGATGAATATGTAAGAGGACATTTTTATGAAGATCAGTACAAGCTGTTTTCCAGTAAAGTCTGGGGAAATGTTTTATTTTTGCAATGTGAACAGCACTACTGCAGCAAGTTGAATTATTTTGGGGCTTCTTTGGCCAACACACTGATGCCCAGAAAATGTCTGGCCTCTGGCTCTCTAGATGCACATTTGACCAAATGAAGGTGAAACTAACTGACCTTTCACTGCCAATTTCAGGCTCCATTTGACTTAATCTTAAAAACTAGAGCATAAATAACAGTCTACATATAAATTCAATTAGTTCAGAAAGAGCAGATTTATCTAAAATTATCTCTCAGTATATTGCAGTTCCTGTTTAAATTTTCTGTGGTGGTAGTAAGTAAAAAGGCATTAAAATTGAGTGTTTCTGATTTCAGAAGATTTATACCCAGCAGGTGTGACACTGTCAAGCTCACACTAAATGAGTGAATTGTGATTTAAGATTTGCTTAAGTCTATACTCTGGTGTAGGTTTCTTTTTTTTGAAGACTACTTTATGTATGATTCTTTGCCATAGGTATTATCAGAGGAAGGCATTGTTAATGGATTTAATTGAATTAACACTTCCGTGATGTTTTTGTGTTCCTAGTGATATTACTAAACATTATGAGTGCATGTCTTAACAATACATATTAACTGTCAATAAAATTTTTCTATTTATATTTTAAATTTGAGAAGATAATTGATTTTTTTATCCTATTAATAATGGTTACCTTTTATTTAAAGAAGTGAAAATAATCTAGACACCTAATTTCAGTATCCTAATATAGATAAAAAAATAGAGGAATAGCTTATGCCCAATGAACTATATAAAACATGGTATGATCATGATAGAAATATGGTTATCAATTATATGATACAGAATTCATTTTAGAAAGGTAAATAGACTGTACTCATTTGTTAGGATATTTTTTTGAGATTACTTTGATGTGCCTATTAGATAAAGTGGGAAAGCATCTTACTGAATTACTTCTGGAGTTCGGACCTGAAGGTTGTTTGTAGTGTGGCTTACTTTGTCTCTGTATCATCACAAAGATTTATGTAGAGATCATGAAGCAGCTTCATTTAATAAAACGAGAATCTGTTTTGTGTTAACTATATATGTTATTGCAGCATACAAGAATGCGTATCTAGTGTACCGTCTTCCAGTTTCAAAGATAGATTTTGACCACTTTTAGCACTGGCACTTTTTTCTTCAAAGCTGCCAGACTAAGTGTGTAGCTGCAGTGCAGTAAGGGAGCTTTAATTTGCTAGATAGCCTGAGAGGAAATTATTGGAGACGCTTTCTTGGAGAACTAAAAGGGTTATTTTGCAACACCTTAGCTAAAGCTAGATGTTCAGCCAGTAATCCAAATGAGGAGTGACCTGGGCTTTGAGGTCAGGGCTAAAAACATGGAGAAACCAAATCTGTGCACTTTAAAAAGCAGGCTCATTTGGATTGTACCTGCAGAGAGATATTAGTTTTACATTTATTCCTTACTAAAATTTAATGGCTAAATTTACAATTCGGGTACCCCTAAGAATGATTTCAGGAGTGTTTTGCTCATGGCTAAAAATGAAAATTAAATATATTTAATAGATACTTTTGTGTTTTCATATATTTCATTGACTTTTTATATATTTTGTTATTGTAATGATGTATTCACAGCTCAGGATCTTCACACACATTGATCTTTTTGAAATTTTTTCTGCCTGGCTAACACCTAGACTTTCTGTGTCACTTGGTTGATACTAGACTGATTGAGATACCTATATTATTTATTCTCATAATACCTTGCATAAAAAGAAAGGTTGTATATTTATGAGAATTGTATTGAAGTACTGTAATTTTCCTAATTTAATTTGTCTACTTTCTGTAGTAACGTCACAGAGGTAGAGCCTGTATTTTTCTTTTTCACTGCTACATTGCCTATATTACCATTGCCTTTTTGGTGCTTAATAGTTACAGGATGAATGAATACATATATGTATTCATTGTAAGATGAAGAAGCAGAAAGGAAGCAGGACGGAAGATTTCTGAATAATAAATAAAGTTTTGATGTTCTTTTCCACTTACAGCTACGTTTTGGAAATAGGTTCTTCAATCTTTAATGTGTGAATCTTCACGAAGTAATTACATTTTTGATCAAAGCTGTTTTCCCTTCATTATGTGACTTCATAATTATTAACTGATATTTTATTCTCATTTAGTAGACAGCTCAAACAATAGGTATAAAACTTGTTAATGGTATAAGTACAAGGAGAATAAGCTTTACTCATAGGTTGTGTTTTAAATTTAAACAAGTTATTTAAACTAAAAACAACAAAAAAGTAGCTTTCTCATTTCTTCTACCTACCACCCTGTTCCTTTGGCAACTCCAATTGGTTTGTGTATCTATGAGCTTCCCCTACCCGCCTTTCGATTCCACATATAAGAGAGATCAACTAGTATTCGTCTTTGTCTGACTTACTTCATTTAGCATAATACCCTCAGGGTCCATCCATGGTGTTGCAAATGGCAAGATTTCATTCTTCTTAATGGCTGAATAATATTTTACTGTATATATATACCACAATATTTTTAACTGTTCATCCATTGATGGACACTCAGGTTGTTTCCATATCTTGGCCATTGTAAATAATGCTGCAGTGGGGATGACTTTGAGTTAGTGTTTTCGTTTTCTTCAGATAAGTACCCAGAATTAGAATTTCTGGATTACATGCTAATTTTATTCTTAATATTTTGAAGAACGTCTATACTGTTTTTCATTGTGGCTGCACCAATTTACATTCCCACCAACAGTGCACAAGGGTTTCCTTTATTCTGCATCCTTGCCAGCACTTATTATTTTTTGCCTTTCTAATAGTTATTCTAACCAGTGTGAGGTGATATCCTATTCTGGTTTTGATTTCCATTTCCATGACGATTAATGGTGTCGGACATCTTTTCATATATCTGCTGGCTGTCTTTATGTCTTCTTTGGAAAAATATCTATTCAGATCTTTTGTCCATTTTTTATTGTATTTTTTGTTGTTGTTGCTATTGAGTTGTATGTATTCTTAATGTTTTTGGATATTATCCCTTTATCAAATACAGGATTTGCAAAAATATGTTTCCCATTCAGTAGGTTGCCTTTGTTGCTGGTTTCCTTTGCTGTGTATAAGCTTTATAGTGTGATGTAGACTGACTTATTTTTGCTTTATTGCATTTGCTCTTGGTGTCAGATTCAAAAAACAAATGATCACCAAGACCTATGTCACAGGAGCTTGCCATATACTTTTTTTTCTAGGAGTTTTATGTTTTCGGGTCTTATGTGCCGCGTCCTCTTTCTACCCTACTGCGTGACAAGGTCCGGAGATGGGGACAGAGTCTTCAAGGAATGCATCGTCAAGAACGAAGACGTGGCATGTGTTTAGGGACAATTGGTTTCTTAGAAACGATCCTATTAATAGGGGGAATTTGGGTAGCACAAATTCTAGTAAGTGTAAACACTGTACAAGTGGATTTCCTCAAAATTGGCTCTGAGGAAAATATAGTAAATTCCCCGTGTATGGAATCAGCTCTAGTCACCCTGACGTGTCCAGAATGCGTAAACTCTTTATTTGAACAATTATTAAGAGAAATTCCTTTTGACGCGCCTCTTAAAGATGTTATGAATAAATTACAAGCTAAATTACTAGAACCAGCTTATACTCCTGTTCCCATGCAGTTAGTAGAAAAATTAGTAAAGGATAAGAAATTTACTCATAAGCCTGTGCCTACTATGGAAGGGCCTCCTTTTGTGGCCTACTGGATAAATGGAAAACTCTGGTATCCACCTACGGGGGCTAATAGTATGAAAAGATTACCTGATCCTCCTTTGCCTTATACAGGAGCTTATAATGAAGATTGCATACGTAGGGTGAATAAAGATAAAATTCATATGCCTTATAGTAGTTTAAGTTTTATAGAAAGGCTGGCTATGTCAGGACCTCCTTAGTGCTTAAAAAACAAAGGAACAAAAACTTAGCTTACGAAAGTAGCTTTCTAAAACTGATTTTTATAAATATTTTCCTCAATACTGCACCAAGGAAACTTTTGAAGAGCTATGAGGAAGGTTCAGCTTGAACTTTAGATATAGCATAAATCAAATAGCATTTAAAAGATTTCTTCAGGCAGAAAGAAGAACAATGTCTGCCCACAAGCCAATGCTTGCTGTTATGAATACATCTATCTATCACTTTTACTTAAGTCAAACTGTATCTTACGTAATAGATATAAGAATTAAAAGTTTAGATTGTTCCATCAGGTAGTTCTGTTCTAATGATTGAGAGAAAAATGTACTAGTTAATCATGAATATTAATAATAATATACTCTATAAGATTTTCTGCTTCGCCTAACCACAGAAATTTAACTCCTTGCTACCTTAACCACAAAGTATAATCAAATGCCAAAATAGAAAGTATAAAAGTTGTACTCAAATCACAAAAACGGAACAGTGTCACACCGCCTCTGAGTTGTGTAGTCGAGTGTCTCCCGCGCTGACGCCTTGCCTACCTTCGGGGCCCCCTGGATCCTGTCGTGGCTGGACCGTGGCACTTATGTTCAAGTTTTTAATCCATTTGAGTTAATTTTTGTGTGTAGTGTAAGAAAGTGATAAAGTTTCATTCTTTTGCATGTGGTTGTTTTTCCAACACCATTTAATGAAGAGACTGTCTTTTTCCCATTGTATATTCTTGGCTCCTTCGTTGTAAAATAATTGACCATATATGCCTGGGTTTATTCTGTTCCATTGATCTGAGTGTCTCTTTTTATGCAAGTACCATACTGTTGTAATTACTATAGCTTTGTAATATAGTTTGAAATCAGCGACTGTGATGCCTCCAGCTTTGTTCTTTTTTCTCAAGATTGCTTTGGCTAGTCCTTTTTTCTTTCCTTTTTTTTGCACATGTCTTTACATACAAATTTTAGAATTATTTGTTTTGCTTCTTTGAAAAATACCACTGAGATTTTGATAGGGATTGCATTCAGTCTATAGATTGCTTTCAGTAGTATGGACATTTTAACAGTATTGACTCTTGATCCACGAGCATGGAGTATTTTTTCATTTCTTCGTGTCTTCTTCAATTTCTTTCATTAATGTCTATAATTTTCAATATACCTTCTTTCACCTCCTTGCTTAAAGTTATTCCTAGGTATTTTATTCTTTGATGCAATTATAAATGGGAACATTTTATTTCCTTTCGATAGTTTGTTAATAGTGTATAGAAACAACAGATTTTTATGTATTGATTTTTGTATCCTGTAACTTTACTGAATTTGTTTATTGATGTTTTCTGATGGACTCTTTAGGGTTTTCTATATATAACGTCATTGGGAAATAGTGACAATTTTACTTCTTCCTTTCCAATTTGGATGCCTTTTATTTCTTTTTCTTGCCTGATTGCGGTGCCTAGGAAATATACTACTATGCTGAATAAAGGTCGTGTAAGTTGGCATCCTTGTCTTATTCTTGATCTTAGATGTAAAGCTTTCGGCTCTTCACCAATGAGTGTGATGTTAGTCGTGGGCTTCCCATATATGTCTTTTTATTATGTTGAGATACATTCCCTCTATAGCCATTTTGTTGAGATTTTTTATCATACATAGATGTTGAATTTTATTAAATAATATTTCTGCATCTATTGAGATGATCGTATGGGTTTTATCTTTCATTTTGTTAATATAGTATACTGACTGATTTGCAGATACTGAACCATCCTTGCATCCCTGGAATAAATTTGACTCGATCATGGTGTACAGTCCTTTTACTAGATTGTCAAATTTGGTTTGCTTATACTTTGTTTAGGACTTTTGCATCTATGTTCATCAAGGATATTGGCTTTTAATTTTCTTTTCTTGTGGCATCCCTGTCTGATTTTAGTATCAGGGTAAGAGTTCGTTTCACTTCTATTTTTCTGGAAGAGTTTAAGAAGTTACTGGTATTAATTCTTTTTTAAATGTTTGGTAGAAGACACTAGAGAAGCTGCTTGGTTCTGGACTTTTGTTTGTTGGGAGGTTTTTGATTACTGATTCAATCTCTTTACTAGTAATTAGTCTGTTCAGATTTTCTGTTTCATTATGATTCATTCTTGGTATTTTATCCATTTCCTTTCGGTTGTTCAATTTGTTGTATAATTGTTCATTGTAGTCTCTTATCCTTCGTATTTCTGTTATCAGTTGGAACATCTCTTTCATTTCTGTTTTTATGTATTTGAGCCCATAAGCTTTTATTGTAAATTATTTCATGGAATTCTTTATGATTGGGCATTGTGGTCTACTTTAATAGGTAAAAGCATTCTCATAGGAATAAAAGCTTAAATACTTCAAAAAAAATTTGAGATAAGAACAATTAGACCTAATGTTCACTAAAATAAACTTTGTGTTAATGGATGTTTCTGGAAAAAGTGAAGCCATCTCTGCAGAGTCTAGTTCTTATGGTCAAGAGGCATGTAACTTACAATCTTTTTTTTTTTTTTTTTTACTGCTATGATCACAGATCTTAATTCAGCTATAGGAGATGAAACAAAATGGAAGAAGAAAATAATTCTTCTTTCTCTTTGTTGAAAGTAAACTTAAACTTTTATTCATTTATTTGTTTATATATTTATTGAATAAGTAATACATTTACAAAGTTCAAATAAAAACAGTGTACAAACATACACAGTATATAATAATCTCTCTGTTGACACTGTCTTCTTGGCTCAGTTCCAAATGAGTAACCTCTTGTCTCTGTCTCCTATGCACCCAGTCTTCAAATCAGTAACCATGGTTCATAGATTTTTGAGTATTCTTTCAGAAATTTTTTATGCATATAGGGACGGATGTGAATTTTTGTTTATTTCCTCCCTTTTTTATACAAAAAGCAGTATTCTGTGGGCATGTTTTGTGCCTTTTTTTTAACTTAATCTGTGCTGTATATAGATTTTCCTTGTCATTACTTAAAAGCTTCTTCATTTTTAGCTTTATTGAGGTATTACTGACAAATAATTTCTCATTTTTTTATAATTGCAAAGAATTTCACTATGTAGATGTCCCATAACTTATTAACTATTACAGACAATGCTACGTAAATCAGTTTTGCTCGGTTATCATGTTGTTTTGAAAAGTGAAACATAAATTTGTTCCAACATTAACATATCAGGGAACAATTTTAGCATAATGTGAATTTTACATTTGCTTATGTGTGATTTAGTCTGGAAAAAGAAAACACTAGGTAAACTTAGAAAATTGCACTCAGCTGAACTGAACAATACCCAAAATACACACACCTCAAACATCTGCTGAGTTCATTGAATGTGTTTTGAGAGACCTCCATCCATATCTGGTGTTACAGCTTTCCATTCTATTTCAGATAACTCTGCTTCCATCACATTGCAATAACCAACTCCCAAGCTATAGCCCACTTTTACTAGCAAACTTCTGGTCTTTTTCAAGGTAAAGTTCCAGAGTATTGTGCCTTTAACCCTATTTGTCTCATTAATCATATTTCTCCCATAAGGTTCTTACTGCATGATTTTACATAATACAGTGATTTTTAGCAACATATGTTATGTTATAGCAGAACTGATTATATATGATTTCACCTATGCATGAAGATATTTGAAGTATAAATTCCCAAAAGTAGATATACACATTGGTAATTTTAATATATATTGTCAAACTGGCCACTAGTATTGTATGAAACTGCCTGTTTCCCCACACCCTGGCAACATGCAATTATCACATTTATAGTTAGTTTAGCTCTCTGATAGATCAGAAATAATCTTAGTGCTTGCATGATTTTCCTGTGTTTTAAGAACTGTATGTATTTCCCTTTGTGGGACAAAGTCTTTTAATATAAACATCTTATACATAGAGAACCTAGAAGTAGTGATATTACTTTATTAATGGTAGCTATTTTTACCTGTATAACTCAAAGTATAAATTTTTTTCTGAATAAGTTATTGCGTCTATCAGCAAAAACAGCTCCTTTCAGAGCATCTGAAACCTTAAGAGTATTTGAAAAGTTGTGAATTTTATTAACATGTATAAATTCTTTCATAAATTTTTAGCAAAAGGGACACGTGTAAACAGTTAAAATTTTATTAGATTTTCTAGACTTGGGGATTAATACCAAAAATATCCAGCCTCTGGAAATTTTATATGCGTACATTTTTCTTTTTACATTAGGGCATTGAAGGCTGGATATAGAGAGGAAGGAGAATAAAAAAGTATAAAAAAATAAGGCAGAAAAGATGGTTTGATATTCAGGCTTTAATGTGCCATAAAATAAGCTATAGCAACTGAAACGATATTTCTTTTTAAAATTTTATTTACTTCTACTGATTTTTAAAATAGACTATAAAGAAGAAAAAGTTTAAATTTGCCCGTAATCGCATTGTCTAATCCCTTCTGGTAATACCTATTGACACTTAGAAAAAAATATATTTCTAAATTTCTAAAAAGTTTTTAACTCTTTCAAATATCATGATATTTAGGGCATAGAAAGTAGTCTTTGATGTTCTAATACAGTGTTATTCAAAGTGTTGTCCATAGAGTTGTCAGTTTGTGATAACATAAGTTCAGAAATTGATAGTATTTATACATTTTTATAGTAGTTTGACCCAATAATTTTATGTCTGCAGAGTCTAATAATAAAAATTGGGGGCTTGTAATATATATATATACACACACACACATACACCTATATATACATACACACATATATATATATAAATATGTAATATATATATATAAATAACTTTTCCGATAGTATTTTTGTTGCTGTATTTTGTTAAAATATTAGTCTGAAAAAGATTGGCGAAGTTTTCTTAAATTGGTTCTTCTCAGATACTTTGAGAAGCCATATTCTTTGTATTATATATTATATCACCGATAAATCATATTTGAGCTGGTCTATTCCTCCCTCACTTGTCTCCTCAGAGAGAGATTTCCATCATCATTCATCAAGGGCATGCCAGGGAAGATCTTTCTACCAAAATAAAAATATAAGCAAGTAGGGTATTAATACCCCATCTTGGAAGGCAGAAGCTGTGCAGACTGACTTCGCTTTTTCCCAGATGAATCTATAAATGAGATTTTGGAGTAAGATTAATTCAGTAAGAGAACTACAGGGGTTTTAAAGGGAAACAACATTTAGGGGCTCTGGTCTTTTCTGCCACTTTCCCTCTCTTCCTTCACTTCCCCTTCTCTATTCTTTCTCCTTCTCTCTTCTGCCTCTTCTTCTTCTCCCTCTGTTTCTTCCTGTTTGGTCTGGATGGTTAGAAATTTTGACTGAGGAATTTTTAATTTTAAACTTGTGTGATGTTGGATACCTGTGTTCCTCGTGGAAGCTAGATGAGGTTAGAATTAATCAGGGTAGCAGTTTAGAGTTAAGCTTTAAGAGAAATTTTTCTCTTGCTTTATCTAGCCTAGTTTATTTAAGTGGGAGGAGCAGATCAATGAGATTTAGGGAATAAAATGTTTGAGAATAAAACATATGCATTTGGCTGGAGTGTGCAATGTGTTATCTCAGGAAGGAGAGTGGCAGATGATGTGTCAAGTGGGAGGGCAGCCCATCTGGTGGTCACGAGATGGACTTTGGAATCACACTGCCTGGGTTCTAGCCCCAGCACTGTGACCTCCTAGCTTTGTGACCTTAGACAAGTAGCTTAAGCGTCTCTGCCTTAGTTTCCTCACTTATAAATTGTGAATGTTGGTACTTAACTCTGCAGTGTTTTTGTGAGGCTGAATTAATACCTGCAAATAGCTAACTCTATGTTGTTTTCCCTTTCCTCCTCCGCTTCTCTGTTATTAGCATCAAGCCTGTACCAGGTAGCATGTTGAAATAGAAATCTTTATGGGTGTTGCCACTGGTGTAGGTACTAGCCAAATGTTTTACATAATGAGCACATGGTGAGGTTTCTTCCTTTCTACTTCTCCATTTTGAAAGTTTTATGGTTGTTTTTAAATCAGCAAATAGAAGTTTGTGATAGTGACTTTTTTTTTTTGTTTTCAAAATTGGAAATATTACATGTTGGGCATTCTTTAATTATTTCTCATATCCCCAGTGGAACCAATAGTCACAAAACAGAAGCACAGAAAGATAAATTGTTAGAATGGCAAGACACCCTAGATTATATAATTCAAACTATTTCGCTTCTCCCACAACTTTTTCTGAACAGCAAACAAGCTCAGGACAGATGAGTTCACTGACCAGTACACCTTGTTTTGAAAATAACTTTCTTAAATATTAATCCAGTATTTAAATTATTACTATTAGAGAATTCGTTAACTTCTTTTTAGCCAGTAGAATTTTCAGGTGAGTAATGTGGGTATTTTTCACTGACCCCTCCTAAAATAGTGTTGTTTCATAATAGCCTTTCATTGTGGAGGAGGAAGATGTTTTTGACGGTGCATCTTCACATTAGGACTAGAATAGCAGTAATATTGTGATAAATCAGTAATAATTGTGATAAGCAGTAATAATTCACCAGGTCATATTTGAATTTATTTTAGAGATCGTCTAAGTTTCACCTCCTAGGTGTTTATATATGTCACTTGGCCACCAGAGGAATTCTTTTATAACCAATTAAACCGCCCAATCTCTGATGATAGTCCTGTTTTAGAAGGCCCAAACACTTGCTTACCTGAACCAGCTTCGACACATGAGACTTGTTTTTTATCAAACATACAAGAAAGGTCATTGGAACATCTAATTCCACACTCCTTGAACTTCTACCCATGTTCTGTTCTCTCTCTGTTCTGCTTGTTTCTCTTGGCTCCTACTGCAGGTTGTGATACTGGCTGTTAGCATCAGGTTACTTAACATGAGAGTTAATATTATATGCAGAATGGTAGGAGAATTGACTGGGTTTAGCTTACACAACACCTTTTTATTCCTGTTTGGAGTTATGGCTATAACATCTTTATTGGATAATTTAAATGTCTTGTGTAGAGCTAATTTATAGAACCCTGAATAATCAGAATTCTGACTGGCCTGGAAGACCTCCTGCTCTCTTGCTTCTTCTATTTAGCAGTGTCCTCACAGTTTAATAGAAAGTTATCTTAGTGTTTTGTCTTTTGAAGCTATGTTTATAACTTATTTTAATAATATCAATCCAGGTGCTCTGAACTCTAGCTAATTGAAACCATTATTTCATTTTATAGCTTGCTACAGGAAAGCAAAAATGTTAGCAATCTGATTAAAATGACTATGCCTTGTAATGAGAATAAGAACTTTATGGTTTTGGAGAAAAACAGAAAATGGCATAGATAATAGAGGCTTCGTTCATCTGCTCTTATGACCACATCAAAGTTGTGATGGAAACATGGAGCAAACAGCAAGCAGAGTTGCCTGGGGTCTAGATGAACAAGCTCCACAATTAGGGAGAGAAATAAGAAATCACCCTGCAATGGGAGGAGGTAGGATGGGGCGAGAACGAGAGGCTGCCGGGTCCTAAGTGGCTGAGTGAGACAGAGGCTGCAGCAGCTGCAGCCAGCAACTGCGGACATTCTCTTAAAGGGGCTGTGTCTGTGATGGGAGTTTCACGGTGATGGATATGCTCGCTCTGAGCACAAACCGCTGCTTGTGGGGCACCAGGGACTTACAGAGGGACGCTGAGTTGTTGGAGCAAGGGAAGGGCCGGAGGCGAAGCTCTCTCCTGGGCAGAAGTGCTGGCAGTATCCATTGTTTCTCTGTTGAGCCTTCCCCACTCCCAGTGTGCAGAGGCAGCACCGCCATAGCTGAGACGTCATCAAACTGGATAACAAAGGTCACTTTGCCCAGAGGATTCCCTGAAATTCTGCCTCCCCCAACTCGCGGCCCTACCCAAGCCACATCCAGGTGTGTCCTTGGTGAGTCCTGTGCAGCTTGCTGAGCAGTGCCAAGACTCACACTGGCGGTAGCCGGCCTTGGTTTCTGGCATGGTTTTTTGAGGCAACTATAAGCACAGCACCTGTGGTTTGCTTGCTTCAGCATAACAGGTGGCCCCGGAGGGACACAGGCAAAGGCTAAAATTGGCCTGCTGCTGAACTCCCCTCAGGACTGTGCCTCTGGACACCTACTGTACAAAGCCACACTAGCAAGACCGGGAGACTTAGAAGCATTGCTTACTATATAGAAACGGACACAGAAAAGCAGCCAAAATGAGAAGACAAAGAAGCAGAAACCATATGAGAGAACAGAACAGAGATCCAGGAATAATGGAGTCAAGCAATCTAACAGATGCAGAGTTCAAAACACTGGTTATAAAGATGCTCAATGAGCTTAGGAGAAGAGTAGATGAACTCAGTGAGAACTTTAACAAAGAGATAAAAAACATAAAAGTAGAAATGGAAATTATAAAAAGGGATCTATAAGAAATGAAGAATATATTATCTGAGATGAAGATTATATTAGAGGGAATTAACAGAGTGGAAAAAGAAGAGGATCGAAAACCACCAGTATAGAGAATGAGGAAGTCAAGGTCATTTAATTAAAATGGCAAGAAAAAAGAAGCCAGACTATAATAATAATTTAAGGAGTCTATGGGACACAATTAAATGTAAAAATATCTATGTCATAGGGGTACGTGAAAGAAAACAAGACGTTGAAAAGCTATTTGAAGAAATAATGATGGAAAACTTCCCTAACCTGGTTAAGGAAATAAACATATAACCCTAGGAAGCTCAGAGAGTCCCAAAAAAGATGAACCAAAGAGACCCACACCAAGACAAATTATAATTAAGATGCCAGAAGTTAAATACAAAGAGAAAATCTTAGAAACAGCAAGAGAAAAGCAGTTACCTACAAGGGAGCTCCCATAAGACTGGCAGCTGATTTCTCAAAAGAAACTTTGTAGGACAGAAGGGCTTGACACAAAATATTCAAAGCGATGAAAACCCAGGATTTACAACCATGAATACTTTATCCAGCAAAGCTATCATTTACAATTGAAGAACAGATAAAGAGCTTCCCAGACAAAAATAGTTAAAGGAATTCATCAGCGCCAAGCCACTATTACAGGAAATGTTGGAGGGACTTCTTTAAGACGAAAAAACATCTATAAAAAACAGGAATGAAGAATGATAATAACTACATTCCTATCAACAAGTACCTCAAATGGAAAAGAATTAAGTGCTCCAACCAAAGGTTAGGGTGGCTGAATGAATAAGGAAATGAGACCCTTACATATGCTGCTTACAGGACACTCACTTCAGATTAAAAGATGCACAGACTAAAAGGAAGGGAGTGGAAAAAGATATTGCCTTTTGGGTCTAGAGGGTGTTGCGTTAAAGTAAGTCAGATAGAGAAAAATAACCAAGTGATTTCACATACATGGGGTAGAAATCTGAAGAACAAAATGACAGTAACAACAAAAACTCATAGATACAGAGAATATTTTGAGGGCTACTAGACAAGAGTTGGGGTTGGTGGGATCGTGGAATAGGGTGAAGGGATTAAGAAATACAAATGGATAGTTACAAAGTAGTCATGGAGATATAAAGTGTAGCATAAGGAAAATAGTCAAAAATGTTGTAATATGTAATAGAGAAGAGGGGGGGTACTAGATTTAATGGAGTGATCATTTGAGCTCTTATCACTATGCTGTACAACTGAAACATTATTGTATGCCAACTATAATTAAAAAAACTCTGAATTGTGTGAAAATGAGCAATTAATGGTCTATTATATATCTATAAAGCTGAGGAAAAAGAACTTTATGGTTTTATTACTCTTATGGAGAAAGACCATTTATAACATGTAACTAAAATAGAGTAATGGTGTTCTTGTGTCTGGTGGTTTGTTCACCGATAATTTATTGAGTACTTAACTATATTTCTCAAGTTTCAGATTCATATATATCTTGTATAGTACCCATGGCCTGTCTGTCTTCTGCTTTGATATACCCAGGAATAGGAATCTCATTACTTTGCAAGGAAACCATTATATTTCTGGAATGTTCTGAATGTTTTCAAGCCCTTAACTGTGTTGAGAAATGAAATCTTTCTCTCTGGAACTTTTACCTTTGAACCCTAGATCTTGCCTAGAGGATTGTTAGATTCTTGGGTCTTCACTCAGAGTTTCTAAATCAGAATCTCTTATAAGTCTCTGTAGTCTATCCTTTTAAAAAGTGTCCTAAGAGATTATGATCACCTAAGTGTGTGAATCACTGCTTTGTAAAACATAGTAATTCTAGTCCACTCTTACTTTATACACTCAGTGTTTTTAACACCATTGTTTTTAATAAGTCATTCCTGGTATGGATCTTTTACCATTCTGACTGTGGTGGTTTCTCTGGTACTGAATCACACATAATATTCCTGGTATGATCTAAATGTAGAGAATACAGGGGACTACTAACACCTTCCTTAATGTGGATAGTGCTTTTCTTTCTTTCTTTCTTTCTTTCTTTTTTAATGCAGCCTGAGACTATATTACTACTTAAAAATAATTGGGAAAAAAAAAAAAAAAAACGAACCCTAATAGATTGCCATAGTATTGACTCATAGGGATAACAGCCTTCTAAAACTCCCTGGTTTTATTTTTGTGGATTCCCTGTCATGTATTCTTTTATTATATTGCTCTTTGAATTCTTGCTTTTGAATCTAAATACGGGGTTATAGATTTATCCCTGTGTATTTTGGGTTCTTCAAGTCAGTAAAGAGCTTTTAAACCTTTATTCCACAGCCAAACATACTACTTTCTTTTCTATCCTTTTTTTTTGGCATCTACTGATTGATGTACATAATAACATCTAAGTCTATAAAAAAATTGCTGGAAATGAATATTGAATCAGCTCCAAGAAATGATTTTTAATGATTGATTTTTAATGATTACAGAGTAATTATCAAGTGAAAATCAAGAAAGATTTCATACATTTAATCGAATACGCAAATATAGTTTTAGATTTGGGAGTGAAGAAAATAAATATAATAAAGAATCCATTTCAGTTAAGGCTGGGCCATGTCTGCCAGATTTTGTTGTTGTTCTTTCTGTTTTTATATTGCTTCAAGGAGAAAAGTTTTTGGTTTGCAAGTCATTTTGGTAGGGCAAAATACCTAGTTTCCTTTCTTTCTTGTTTCTTCCAAATGAAATAAAACATAACAAGAGAAAAACGACACTTATTTGAAAAAAATCTTTACTCTTGAAGCTTGCTATAACTCTTTAGAGAATTCTCAGTAAATATTTATATTTCTATTCCATTGGTTTTTGTGCCAGAACAATTTTTAAGTCCATGAAGTTTGCCAGTGATTAAAGAATCTGTTGCAAGGAATATGTTTCTTACTTGAGTGTTCCTGAGCTATTAGACATTTTATGTGAACACATTGGTCTCTCGTTTATGTCTATGATGTTGAACAGTGTAGCAGGAGAACTCATGGAGTAGTTAGAGGGTTTTGCTCTTAGAGTCAAGTTTTCTTGCTCAGGTAATATTTTAACATTGTATACTATTTTCTGCCTTCTTGAAAGTTGAGGAAATGGCTTATACTAATTGCCAGGAGAGAATGATAGCTAAGCTAACCAGGGGATTGCCAGATAGATTTTCTTGGAAATGTATTCTTGATGTATAACTTTTTGAATAGATGTTCGCATACATCAAAATGCTAAGCCCGTGTTAACCTGTGAGATAGAAGAACAAATGCAGCATTTTTCATTTATCTGATCTTGGTCATTTTATAAGAAGAGAAAGTAGGAAAGTGCCCAGCATAGTGCCTGGTATGTTGTAAGTACTCAGTAAATGGTAGTTTGTCTTATAGATATTATTTGTTAATTACAGTACTTTTAACAATGAAAAACTCAATGTTGACCTCCCCTGAAGATACGTTATGCACTGGTATATATCATGTGCTCATTAACCATTTGTTGAAAGAATGGAACCCATGTCAACTGCTCTAACATAACTTCAACTACTTTTAAGTAAAACACTGATCTCTCATCATTCAGTAATGATCAACAGTTGGTAGTACTGGTCATTTTTGGCTGACAGAAGAAAAGCTCTTTATAGAACCTAGATTTACTTCTGCTAGTAAATTCTTGTTTTCTCTAAAAATAATGGCTTTAGTCTTACCTTTATATTTGAATGACTTTGGGCTCTTACTCTGAAGGGAAGAAGTGGTTTGATTCATCAAAGAGCTGATGTCACTAATAAGAAACAGGGTGAAGATGAAATAGCAGACAGTATGCTTCAGGCATGTTCTACCGGGCAAATCAAAATCTTAGCACCCTCTGCTCACTTATTCCCTCCCCTGTGCAGACTTTGCACAACTGGAAGCAGTGACACTGTTTAATAGACTTCCCCTAACTGCTGTGAGTACCCTGCCCGCTGCCAAGTCCAGTGTTACCCAGAGCTCAGAAACATATGGTACACCAACTGCATCAGAACAAGAATTATTCACTGCTGCTTCAGTCTCTTTTACTTGTTTTAAAAAGAAAAAAAAAAAATAATGGCACTGACAGAAGAACATTTCCTTTACATTTGTAGCCACTGTTTGTGATTGTGCATTTGCTTTCCATGGAAGGAGTGAAACATCTAGAGTAAATCAGTGTTTTATGACTAGAGACTAGAATGCTAGAAGCATTTACCAACATTTGGTGCTACCTTGATAAAAGTCAAATGTGCAGGCTGGTTTATTGGGCTGGAAAAATATTCCTGAGACTGAAAAAAAAGGCACAGGAGACCTGTGAGGGGTGTTGGTGTTGGTTCTGACCTAAACAGAGAGAACTGGAAAGAAAAGGATCCCTAAGAATTTTTTTTCCTCAACAAATTCCAAGCAGGATAAATAAAATAATTTCATGTACAGAATCGTTAACTGTATGGGTCCAAGTGTTGATGGATCTTGATTCTGAAAGGCCACAGATGTATGAAGGAAGCTGAAGCCATACTTCCTCTGACAGGAACAGAATGAAGACATACCTATCTTCTTTAAGGAATGAAAGAAAGTGCATGGTAGATAAAGCACTGAAAGGAACCAAGAGTTGACAAGCATAGGTTTCTTGGAAACAGTATAGCATCCAGGAGTGATAATTGTGTAATGTAAGCAATCTGTTCTAAACAATGAAATTTTTGAAGAGACCACATCAGTTGATGTGGTAGCAACTTGTAAACTTAGATTCTTTAGAAATTATTTATTGTCACATACTATGCCCTTTATTGTATGGCTTTTGGCACCGTGGTCAGCCTGGGCTGTAAGTTTCCCTGTCACTTTTTCTTTATAAAGTAGACACCCTTAACTACTTGCCTTTCTCTGGGAATGGTAGTACTTTTGTGTCATCACATGCTTTTTGTTTTTTTCCTAAAGCAGTCTCTACCATTTTGCTTCTGCAAATTCTAATTTATATTTCAGCATTCAGGGCAATTGTCCTTATTTCTGAGAAACTTTTTCGTACCACCTAAGTATATTAGTCATTTCATTCTTTGTGTCACTGATAACTTTGCATATTTCTTCATTCCCCTGTAGTGTCTCAGAGTATTTCTTTTACTTTTGCTCATCCCTCTGCCTGGAATGCTTTCCTTCTAGATATCTGCATGACTCTTTTCCCTTACTTCACTTGAGTCTGTGTTCAAATGTCACTTCCCCAGGATGTCTTCCCTGACTACCCCAACTTAAAATAGCATCTCCTGACACTTTCTTTCCCCTTTCTCTGCTTTATTTTTCTTCTGTAATACTTATTACTTCCTGGTATTTTATTATTCATCGGTATGTTTATATGTTGATTGTCTCTTTCCTCCTGACTCAACTTAAGTTCCATGAAGGCAAAGACTGCATTTTGTTCATTATTGTATCACCATACCTAGAACAGCTTGGCACATAATAGATATTTGGCAAGTATTTGGTAAATGAATATTTACTTTCCCCATTAGCCTAATTCAATCTGTTAGTCATTAGTATCTGGTCTATTTGTAATTGCTCAAAAAATGTATGATAAATGAATGAATGCATAATTCAGCATTAAATTCTAGAAGGCTCAGCTGCTACCAGTGAAAAGAAGATTCTTGTCCTTTAGACTAATACATTCTAAAAGAAAAAAATCATTTGGAATCTGGAAAAGTATATAAGCTAGATTCTCTTCTCTCCCAGTTAGCTCTGAAACCTAGACTTTCGGATTTCTAATGTTGATGAGGTTTTAGCTTTTTAGAAAGCACACGGTTGCCATTTTAATGTTTTATAATAGAGAACTAAGAATAACGTACATGAAGTAATTGAAGAATAGTACAAAATTTATTTTAGTGTCTGAGTAATGAATTATAATTGTAACAACTATTTAGCTTGATGAGAGATCGTAAAGTCTGTGTAAATATTTATTATGGGTTAGCGTTTCAAGGGGCCCTGAAACATTTGATCCAACTCTCTTGTACAGCTAAGCAGAATGAGGCCAGAGATGTAAATGACTTGCCCAAGGTCACAGAATTTATTAATGGTGAGCTAGAATTACCCTCAGGTTTCTTTTGTTATACTAAGAGTTGCAAGGGTGGGAGTAACAGACACTTTCATACATAGTTTGCAGAATTATTAATGGCCACAAATATCCTTGCTGGCAGTCTAGTGTTGTGGATCAACAGTTTAAATGCATACCTTTTTAGAAAGAAGTCCTAAAGAAAAAGTCAGATAAGTGTGCCAAAATAAATGTACAGTATAATTAATCACTTTATGTTTAACATAAGCAAAAAGAATTAGAAATGAGTTAAGTTACTAAATAATAACCTAAATATCAAATACATTTAGTTTCCGGTGTGATAATTCATATGTTTATTATGTAGTATGTTTAAATCCATGTACAATTCTAAAGAGAAATAAAAAATATAGTCATTGCCTAGTAGGAGCATCTTTGCTGGTCTGCTGATCAGCAAACTGTTGGTTACAGTTTGAGATGAAATAAGGACAGAAATGAAGAGTAAGTATCTAGAAACTTTTGTAGTTTGACAGACTAATTTTATGTATATTGAATATGATGATAAAAATTTTGGTCTCATATTTCATATGGTTTCTTTAACTTTTTTTTCCAGTAATTTGTCATTATTATAGATTACAGAAGAATTTGTATATGGCAGATGAGGGGGGAAAACTTTTCCCACAGATAGTGTCATTTGCCACAGGTAGTTTGAGAAGCACTGCTTTATAGAGTTGCATACACGTGTGAAATGTTAAATAGTATAAAACAGTAAATGAGGGAAAGGGCCATGCCTGTTCTTTTATACTTTTTGTCAGAATTCAGTATTAAATGGAGTGTCTTGTAGGGATAGGCCATTATTAAGTGTTAGTGATTTACACTATGAAGATTTTAAAAATGTCTTAAAAGTGAGTCTCTGTTATTTTTAAGCTACACTTATCTTCCATTAGTGAAATCATGATTTTACATCACTTTGAATTAATATTAATTGTGCTTCGAGTTCCTAAATTTTCTTAATGGATTTTTGTCGTTTTGCAGCATCTTTAGCTTGTGGATTTTGAAAGGTTTGTGTATTTTTTCCAGCCATCATAGAAGTATGCTGGCACTGGTGGTTTAGGAACCACACTTTGGGAAACACTGTTCTAAGGTTTCATTAAATCATTAGTTCTTAACATTTTTTTGGTCACAGATGCCTTTGAGAATTTGGAAAGCTATGGACTGACTGAATGGAAAATACATGCGTATTTGCACAGAATTTGCATACAATTTCAGGGGAATTCATCTCATCACTGAACAGAACCCAGAGAGGAGGGAGGATTTGGAAAATGTGAATTTCAGAGTTAATCTGTTCCTAGGAAAACTAGAGTTCACTAATTCACTTTTAACATGTGTAGCTCTATATGACTTTTAAAAAACTGTTTTCCTTATTATAGAGTGATTACAGAGAAAGTAATTTCTTTGTAATTAACAAATTTGTTTGATTTTGAGATGTTTGCGGATGTGTTCTTTTTTTAACTAACCACCATACTTGTCACATTTCTGGTAGGATTATATTTACACATTAACTGCAAAGCATATTAAATCTCTGGGTTTAAACACACATGGATTAGCTATTAAACGAAAGTGTTATGTGGCATCTTAATAGTGAATTACAGTTTAAGAAGGCATGTTTCAGTTTCATTAGGATGGTGATAGAGAGGAATAAAGATGTTATTTTAATAAAGAAGGACTCGTCATGGGAGATACATTTAGACTACTGGAACAAATAATGTGAGCAGAAGCCTTGTGTCTGAACTAGGTAGCTCAGTAGCCACATAAGGAAAGAGGCATAATCCTCTTCCGTTTGGTTTTGTAAGGCATAATGACACATACTTTGAGGTATTCTCTCATTGCTGCCATATAAGGTATTTGCTCAGACTTTTGGGTAAAATTGATAGTTTGACTCGTAAGCCAAAAAATAAGGCCCATAGTTAAAGTAACCAGTGCTCTCATGAGTCAGGATTTTACAAATTTATTCACAGAGAGACATCAGTAATTGCTTGTTTTAGCTCACCATCCTAACCTACAAAAAGTCAAACCATTTTATTTCACAGAAAAAGATATTAAAATGAATCCAATGTAGCCTCAGATTTTAAAGGGTGTGTTCACATTAGACATCCAAGCCAGAGACTGGCATTTTATATGTAGTTGAGTAACATTTACAGGCTGGTAAAGGCGCCAACACTATATAACAATAAACAGTGCAAGACGTTAAGTGCTGAGTTCAATATTAGATTAATAACTGCTGGAATAATAGTAAATAAATTGGGATGTGAAAAAGCCTTAAAGGATATGTCTGAGAAAAAAATCAGCACTTTTCAAATGTTCTTTTACTTCTGCTCACTTTTTACTTTATCTCTCTTGTTTATTTGTGGTATTTGGTGGTGATTAAGTAGCACTTATCGTTCTACAGGAAAACAAGTTCTGTTTGTTCTCTGTTTTGCTGTAATGCTCCTAAGTTATTACATTTTTTTGCGGTGGGAGAGAGTGGTACAGAAAGTCGCATTCACGGTATTCTAGGAAGTATGTGGGCGATAAACACCTAGAGATTTTCAACTATCCAGGCTAATATGTCTGGATCCAATTTTTTTCCTCTACAATACGTACTAGAAAATAACATTACAAGACAAAATTAAAGATTGACCATTAATCAAGTATTTTTTCTTTTTTGCATTTAGTAAGCTGCATTATTTATAAATGTAGAACTGCAACCCCTCATCCCTGTCTAGTAGTTTATTTTATTTTTGTATTTATTGAAATTATATTTCTTAATGAGTACATATGTCAGTTTTTGCTTACTTTTTTTAACAGTAAGGCATTTTCACTGTGTGTTCACCTCCCATAGTTAGATTTCTTTCTGTCACCACATATTTTGACCCCCTTTACCCTTTTTTACCTCCTCCCTCCCCTCTCCCCTCTGGTAACCACTAATCTATAGTCCATGTCCATGAGTCTCTGTTTGTTTGTCCTGTCCATTTGTTGCTTTTAGGTTTATATCCCGCATCTAAGTGATATCATGTGATTTTCAACTTTTTCTATCTGGCTTATTTTGCTTAGCATGATTAAGTATTTTTAAAAATAAGACTTTTCAGTGCTCTCCTCTGCCTCAAGAAAATTCTGTTGGTCAGATTGAAATAATTTTATTGGTATATTTCTCCAAATTTTAGTAATAGCACTGTTAGAAAAACAATAGCTTTTATTTTCCCATGGATTAGTTCCCATGGTTTTCGGACATGGGAAATTTCTGTTAGTGTTTCTTTCTGTAGCTGTCATATTTATACGTTCCTTTTTCACATTTACTAAGTCTGATGACATTCCTGTCATACCCATGGTGTTAGGCTCATACATTTCCAAGCAGTCCATATTTGTTGAAAATATGCAGAAGGTTGAAAACTTGGATATTGATCGTGGCTCACGATATAGGTACCTATCTCCTACTTGTTACCCATAGTATGTAATGGAATAATTACCAAAGTCAATTTCTTTTGAACCAGTATAAATTGTTCTTAATAAACATCTAACTATTAAAATGGTGTTATCTATATTATAAAAGGATCTCTGTAATATACTTGGGCCTATCTATCTAATCTCCAATAAATCATTTCTATTCCTGACACCTGTTTTTCGATGTTTGTAACTAATGGCTTATAGAGGTTTTTGGGTGCATATCAGGAATTTCCTCTGCTGTGGAAGGATATATTTCATTAGAGAATTCTAAGAAAGTGTTTGAGTCACTGCTATGGTTCAGTGTTTTGCCTCTTTATGAAAAAGCTTAGAGCAATATAGTAGCTGTATTAAACACTCATTTTAAAGAGAAATCTTAGGCAGTTTGACTTATTTAAATAATATCTGCCATAAATGGGTCCTAGCTTTTAAAAATGAAAGCTCTGTAGTGCTTTTTTTTATTGAATTTCTTTTTTTTCTGTGAGTTCAATGATTGGTTTGTTTCTGTGATGAACTCTTGAGAGGTAATAGCCATGGGGAAGGGTTAATCTAATAGGTATATCTCTAACTCCTTATGAATCCCAAATAGCACACTTCTTTGAGGATAAGATAATATTTTTTGTCAAGCGCATTTTTGAGATCCTTGTCTAAGTGGTATGCTATCTCGAGATAATAATAGTTTATTTCAGTGCAGTTTTATAAAGACGTAGTGCAATTTTTCTCTTTTATTAAAAAGTTGTAAGATGAAATGCCGCTGGAACCACACATGGAGGCTGAGCATTTGGAGGAAACCTAGTTATAAATTTTATTTAAGTACAATAAAGTTAATGACATGTTTAATGACATACATAAACATTACTTGAGTTAATTGGTTCTAAATTATAGTTATTAATTATAGTCATTTAGATTGTTTTAGTTATTGAAGTCAAAGTGTAACATCTCTAATGAGTTATTATTTTAATGTTCAATTTAAATATTTTGTGCATTTGCACATGAATGTACAACACACCTAGAGGCAAGGCCTGGATCTAGCTTACCAAGCCCTCATCGTCTTGTTTCCCTGTTCTACCCCCTATAACAGTACCCTCCTTTGTTCCTTTGCTGCGTGTTCGCATGTTTTCTTTCCTTCTTATCCTTTCCTAATGTGCAACTCAAGGCTTCACAAACATCACCTTACTGATTCTTATCCTTTGGCCTCTTGGTACAGTGGCAATACCTGTCTGTCCCAGGAAGTGGTGATATGAGGTCATCATCCCGTGGGAATGGAATTTGAAAAATTCAGACTTTGATAGTGGTCAGCGGGGAAGGAGGACTTGGTCAGCCGGGGTTCTGAATCTGTGGCATATCAACCTCTGTTGGAGTTAGGGGAGGATTTAGGCAGAGGAAAGAGAATGAATGAAGGAAGCATGTTTGGTCTTTCTTTAAGGAGGGAAGGGATAAGCCGGAACGTCTGAGTGGTCAGTTTGAAAAGCCGTCTTCTCTGCCCTGTAGGTTGAGAATTGGTGGCATAGTATAGTAGTAGTAGTAGTAGTAGTAGTAGTAGTAGTAGTAGTAGTAGTAGTAGTAGTAATAGACATATACTGTGCATTGTGTGTGATATGTGCCTTGATAGTGTTTTAATCTGCTCAACAGCTCTGTGAGGCAGCTGGAATTATAGTCCCCATTTTCAAGGAGAGATAGCTGAGGCTTAGAGAGGCCTATTAAAATCATGTCACACAATTAATAGATGACAGAGCATGAATATGAACTCATGTTTGCCTGACTTCAAAGCCTCTGCTTGGTACTGTGTTCTTACTTGCTGTATGGACGTAGGCAAGTCATTAATCCCTTTGAAGCTCTCGTTTCCCATCTGTAAAAATCTGATAGTGGTAAAGAATGATAAATACTTCCCAAAGTCCCTGACTTACTGTTGGTGCTCCATAAATAGTCCTAATTACTTTTTCTGGGTCATTTCTTTCTTAGGGCAGAAAAAGACTATATGAGAGGAACTCCTCCTCTAAAATGACTGAAGAAAAGTTACTTTTGGTATTTTCTAGTCAAAGTAAAATGGGGGAAGCACAAATCCATGCTGTCTTTTTTGTTTCTGTCCTCCACCCCACCCACCCATATACACACACAGTCTGCCCATCTGCATTAGGAAACAGAAGCTTAGAGGTAGTTCCAACATATGCAACTTAAATGAGACCACAAAGCAATGTTTTTAAAGAAGCATACAACTATAGTTAAGTTCATGGAAAGTTGGACAGCAGCACTGAAAAATGCATTTAAAGATCAAAAGCGAAACATTTGCTTGTAATTAGTTTGATTTATACTAGACTTGACCCAGGAGCTTCCCACAACTGCTTCCTTCCTACACATTGTGCGTTTATGAAATACACACACTTATGGCCGTCACATTATATGTACAAGATTTACTGATGACAGAAAGTTATTACTGCTTCAAACAAATGCAAGCTATTTAGACTTGCTAAAACAAAGGAAAAATGAACTATGCAAATAATGAGTGACCTTATCGTTTTTCCTTAGCTGCTCACAATTCATAATAATGCTACATCCTACCCAATTAATGGGGGAAAAAAACCATTTATCTTTCTATGAGTGGATGGCTTGACAAAGTGGTTCTGGGGATAAACGAAACTCAGGAGTAAACAAGTCTTAAATATATTAATATTTGTTGGGCTTTTTCTACTATACATATAGCATTGGTCAAGGCTCTTCATGCTCTTTAGTTTAAATTGTATGAGTAGAAAGCCTGGGTATTGAATAATAAAAATTGTTGGAGATTTAGAAAAGATGTTAATGTCAAAAACCCAAAACAATATTACTAAGCTCAAAAAACTAGACAAAAAGGAGTTCGTTTCATAGTTTAAATCATATGAAAGACTGTACAGATGGCAATGGGTATTTGTTCCATTTCTAATAATTGACTGAGAAGGGGTTGAGATTAAATACAGTCAAGCTCTTCCTAACAATTGTTAGATAGAGCTACTAAGGTGAGTTGTGACATCGCTTTGGAGATCCTAGGAAAAATATATTTCTAACTATCCAAAATGGATTTACTTTGTTCTGTTGGAAATATGGTTTGATTTTTAACTTTACTTAGGTCAGTTCCGCCCAATGATTAATTAATATTCTTATTTTCAGATTAGAATCTATTTTTCTCTCTTTGGTGAATTTAGGTATACTTCTAGAATTTAGCATATTAAACTGGTTTATTGATTTACTGATTTATTGATTTCTTATTTACCACAATTTAATCAGATATTTTTCTAATACCAATAATATTCAGTGATCTTGTAGAAAATTATAAATATGATCCTTGACCTTATGGTGCTTGTTTTGAGGTTGGAAACAAGTTGGTGACAAGTTATAGATGACTTGTATTTCAGGGTTCAGCTGTATTCTACATTGTAGGAAGCAGAAGATATTTGAAGTTTTTTTTTTTTCTTACCCTCATTTTATAAGTAGTTGACATGATTGGAACTCTGCAGAGTGAAGTGGTCATGGGGCCACCATTATGGAAAATGTGGAGATGAAGGAGAGGGGGAGGAATCTGGAGAGTTTGACAGTAGGGAGGCTGTCAGAAAACTCTTGTGGTAGGTAGTAGGCAAGGCCAAGGTGACAGATGACCAGGTTATGGACTAGCATGGGAGAGGAATGGAAGGATCGACAAAATTTATTAATTTCTCTAGATGTGGTACCCAAGAAGGAGGCAGAATTCACAGGGACTATAGGATTTCTCTTCTCCATGTTCTAAAAATAAAGGTAGTAGAGTAAAAGCAATTTTAAAAAGATAGGTAATTCTGAGAAGTTGTATTTGAACATCTGGAGATTACATGATCTCAGAATATAGTAGGCAACTGGAACAAAGGAATAAGAAAAATTTTATCTGGTTATGACATTAGATTTGATTATTTCCTTTACTTTTATATTACTACAGGACTGGGAGCATTTAAATTGCTTTCGTTGGGTACATTTAGAGCAAATGTCCATAGATTTCAGTGTTTCTATTTTAAGGCTGCTTTACGTTAGGACTGGTGAGGTATTTAGCTATATGTTCTACTTGTTTTCTTGTTTTGTTTTGTTTTAATGCTTGCCTTTCTTGACTAAAATAAAATATAGGATAAATTATGTTTATACTTTTTCTCATTATCAGGATTCAAATTTTAATTAATTTGCTGATTTTAATAGGAAATAGATGTCCCTTTGCACTACCAACAAAGTCTTTCAAATTTAACTCTTATTTTAGGATTAGATCTATACCTTTACGCAGATAACTCAGAGATAAGCTTTAAAAACTGGAAGGGACCTTAGGGAAAGCCTTTGAGATCATCTAATACAGTGCCCTCATCTCTCAGATTATCTGAGGTCAAGAGAATAGTAATAATAGCTAACATTTACTGAGCTATAATCTCACATAATCATTATAACAACCCTATGAATAAGTCCCTTAGAAAGTGGTGGCATTGCTGCGTTAGGAACTGTTTTCTTTTAAATCTCTTTCACAGTTTAGTTCCGTATATTAGAGAAGAACAATTAGAATTTCTGTTATTAAATTAAGTGATTTTTAAAGTATTTAAATTAATAAAAAGAAATACTAATTAAAAGATAGTTCACACCTGTTATTTAATACACAGTCACCTGCCACTTAACGACAAGGATGTATTCTGAGAAATGCATCGTTAGGTGATTTTGTTATTGGGCTAACATCATAGACTTCACTTACACAAACCTAGGTGGTATAGCCCACTACACACCTAGGCTGTGTGGTATAGCCTATTGCTCCTAGGCTACAAGCCTGAATAGCATGTTAATGTACAAAACAACATGAGATTAAATCAAGCACAAGAGAAAGTGATGAGATCAAGAGATGTGATAAATACAAGATGTGTAAGGCTGCTGCTGACGTAACATGGCATTCTGCTCTACAGCCAACTTTTTTTTTATAAACAGAGTACACTGTAAAATAACAATAAAAAGTATAGTATAGTAAATATGTAAACCAGTAACAGTCATTAATTATCATTATCAAGTGTTATGAACTGCACATAATTATATGTGCTATGCTTTTATAAGACTGGCAGTGTAATGGGTTTGTTTACATCAGCATCACCACCAACACATGAGTAATGTTGGGCTATGTATGACATTAACCCCCGCTGTGAGATCACTAGGCGATAGGAACTTTTCAGCTTCATTATAATCTTATGGGACCACTGTTGTATATGCAGTCATTGTTGACTGAAATGTCATTATGTGGTGCATGACTGTATTAAAACAATATCATTTAATGTATTTATTGTTAATTTTAAAGACTTTTTTCTAATTCCCAGGTACACGCACACACATTACTTTTATATTTTAATTTTTTGCCGATACAGTATTTAAAAATATATTTAATAAAATTCTACTTGTTTTCTCCTTTATCCTAAAATACAATTCCTTTAATTTTCATTGAATTTTGAAACTACTTTGTCAATACAATATATATGTAATATGAGGTATGTATATGTATACATATATAATATAGTTATGTTGATATGTTTTATATGAGGTAAATTTTGATCTGTTTTGTTACTCTGGGAATTTTATTTCTTTAATGTTAACATTTCATTAATTTTTCTTACCTTCAAATATCTGGGCAGCTGAGAGGAGTTTTTTTGGTTTTGTATTAGTACAAAGATGAAAACGAAATCACTATATACTATCTATACGATAAAGAATGTTTCATTTGTAAAGTTTGAAAATTTTCTTACTCTTTGTGTCTGTTAGATTTTATATATGCTTGCTCAAATAGATATTTTTCTTACTAATTTCAAGAACTATGTCAATTACTTGATAGTTATATTTTAAGAATGAAATAAATTTCAAATTATGTAAAATTTTAGTTTCTTCTAATTCCACAATTTAAAACAAATGATAGATTTTGCCAGTGTTAATATGTGGCATTCATTCAATCAGCATATATTTCATGAAGGTTTATGGTGTGTCAGGCACATTTCTAGCTTAGGATGTAGTGGGGAGGAAACACAGACATGGGCTCTGCCTCCGTGGATCTAGCAGTCAGTATTTTCTTGATTTTAGATCCAAATACTTGTATACTTGGATTCTCTGCCTTGGTCATTATTTTTAAGGAAAGTATTTGACAACTGATGGTAATCAAAACCTAACTGAACATATACTATCCATTGTATTTATTGCTTTGCTTCCAAATTATGAATTCCAGAACTTGGTTCTTGTTCAGTTGGCTGAGAGCTATGTTTTATTAAATCACAAAGTAATTTTAATAAATTGTTCTCCAAAATATTATGTTTTTTTAAAAGTTGTGGTAAAATATATATATCATAAAAATTAATCATTTTAACTGTTTTAGGTGTACAGTTCAATTGCATTAAGTACATTTATAATGTTGTGCAATTATCACCACTATTCATTTCCAGAATTTTTTATTATCCCAAATAGAAACTCTATACAAAATCTTTAGTTTTAAGTATTAGAGGAATATTGGTTACTTTCTGTCTTTTTTGGGCCTAGTCTTACCTATACGTCCAGCAACACAGTATTCAGTGTGGTCTACTTGTACTTTTGAATTCAGAACTTATCATTTGAATTAGAATGCTGTTGTTGTTGTTTTTGATTTATGCTTGTTCCATGTTTCTAGGTATCTGTTAAAATTGCATCATCTTTCATTTTACTGTAATTTTATATCTGTTTGCTTCTTTTGGAGCAGTAAAATAGATAGACATGAAATTTGAAGGAGATCAAACAGTAATGTAAATAGAAAATTTTGCAAAAAAAGGAAGAAAGATTGGGGATCAAAAACTGTGGTACACAAAAAAGTCTCACGGTCTCGGACACACTAGTTTCCTTGGCTGCCTGTTAAATGCCTGGAACAGGAAACATACCCAGTATAAAAGATATTTGGGCCTGTGATCTAAGAGAATTCAGCCCCCCAAACACTGGATATGAATTGGACTCAACAGGAAAAATAGTTCTGTAGATCCTCCATCTGTATTACTTTTTGTGCTCAAACAAAAATACAACTGTTTAAGAGTTTTAAAAATTACTTCTAAAAGAGTATTAAATACCCTATTCGGATTATATGCTTTTTCTTCTGCTGCATATTTCCTTGGCTACTTCTCTTCCTCATTTGTAACAATCACACACTATTGTTATACAATAAAGAAATGGACAAATTATCAGGGAACCTTTCTTAGAAAATTATTTTAGTTTTATAGAACAAATAAGAATCTGAGAAAATAAACATAAATGTCATCTGATTTTAACTTTGCCTGTTAAACAAAATAATTTTTATTACTTTGTCTAATGTTATGCTAATCCACTTTTCCTTTCATATAAGCAAAAGTAAAAATTTCATCTGTTTTATTCTTTACTTTTTAAAAAGCGACACTCCTAATTAAATCTATTTATTACAGTTAAAAGATGGCGGCAAAGCCTCCCAGGCGAATGTGAGAATAGGTGATGTGGTTCTCAGCATCGATGGAATAAGCGCCCATGGAATGACTCATCTTGAAGCCCAGAACAAGATTAAGGGTTGTACAGGCTCTTTGAATATGACTCTGCAAAGGTAAATTGCTTTTTGTTTGGCTCTGAGAGCGAAAACAACACTGAGGAATGCGTTTTCATGTGTCTGATTCTTGGTGTTAACTAAAAAGCTTTTTCTACTACCTTTGTTTCTGATAGAGAAATAAAAAATATAATGGCTTGTAAATTGGCTAATCGAGCAGTAAAATAATTGGTGGAAGCTTTGGATTATTTCTCCATAAAAAAGGCATGTATTTACATACTAATAAAAATTCTGTCTAAAGCTTCAGCAAGTTTAAGAATAAATGAAATTTCTTGATGGATTGTGCAGGCTAAGAATTCTTATAACAGGATAAAACTCTTAGACTTACTATTCTTGGCAATATATTAGGGGGTATTCTTTTAAGGTATGATTTGACTTTTCTTAGTATGTCGTCTTTTCTCTTTTTCTTCCTGAGTAGAAAACTAATTTTTTAATATACTCATATGAAGTCCAGATTTTCCAAACTGACTGTTTTTAATGTTACTCAGCTTTAATTTATAGAATGGCTAATCATCACTTTGATAACATGCCAGGCGTTTTGAACATCCCAGTGTTTGATGTACATTGAAATCACCTGGATTGCCTTGCTAAATATACTGATAGGAATCAGAATATCTGGAAGTAAGAACCAAGAATTATGTATTAATAAATTCTCTGAGATTATTGTGAATTATAAAGTTAGAACCATTGCAATATCTGAGGGTGTAGGAAGGAGAAAAAAGGAATGAAGAGAAGGTGATTGAGTGATATCTCTGAATCTTTAGGTTTATAAGAAAAGTGGCTATCATTTACCAGGTGGTTATGGAGGGTTTTCAACAAGTCTTGTTTTTAATGATTACAAAAGTGTTCTTTATTGTATAAAATTTAGAAAACACCATTTGCCCCCCCCCCCCCCCCCCGCCAAATCTCATAGTCTTCCATAAATTTTCATTTATATTGTACATTTTTAAGAGGGGAATGACATGTGGTGCCTCCAAACATATTTGGCTGTGGAAATTTTTTTATCTTGGAGTCTCTCCTGGGACTATTTAAAGGATATATACAGGGTAAATTATATGTACTTGTCTGGAGGAGTATCGATTTGGTCTTAAAACTGAATAGTAAAATTTTTATGAATTTAGACTTACAGATTTACTTTGCTGTATCATGACTTTCAAATTAGTGTCCTTTTTTGACCCCCTTGGGAGAAATTCCTTTTAGTGGGATTGTTGAGTCAAAGGTTATGTGTATTTAAATTTTGATAACTATTAGCTATACATTTTAATGCATATAAAAGTAATCAATGAGAAAAATAACCTTGCTAAAAAGCTCTATTTCAGTAGTATTCTTTCTGTCCATATATAAAAGTGTGTACTTTTATTTATTACTCATTTTTATTTATGGACATTTTTACTAAGTATCACTTTTGAAAAGGAACCAGAAAGTCAAAAAGCTTAACTTGTGTTAGATATCAACAAAACAAAACAAATCCAGATGATGATGGGCTGTTTCTCAAATTCTGAAGTTGAAAGTTTATATAGGGTGTAAGCTCTTTCCCTGGGCTGTGTATGGTTTCTTTCATACTAGCCCACTTGTTTTCACAGTGTGCTTTCTGTTTTATGACCCAGGACCCAGTATCGTATCTTCTATTGAAAACACTTCTGGGTCCCCTAAGAATAGTTGGAAACCAGAGGTTACCCTGTTTGGATGCATTTCCAATTTATGTAATTTACTACTACCTATAAGAAAGATTCTTTTAAGCTACTTAAATACAAAATCTAACAAACCAACTTGTTGTAAAGATTTGGAGATACTATTTGACATTGTCTTCATATTTCTGAATATTGATATTCATGGTCTCAAAATACAAGAAAGAACTTTAGGATCCTGTTGTTATTCATTGTAACTCTTCCCAACTTTTTGAATACTTCTTGCGTTAGGTAATATCAGCCTGAAAAGAGATTTGCATTTAAGAAAATTCAAGGTAAAATGTTAACAAAGCTACTGAAGAAATACTTTTTGCCTTTTAAGGAAAAAATAAAACTTTGCAGAGTTATCTTCAGTTCTTCCCTATACTAAGACCATTCTCTTCTTAAATTCTCTCTCCTATCAAAGCAAATATTTTTCTTTCCCTTATTTCTGAATTGAACAGCAGCATCCTTAACTGGCCTCCAGTCACTTTACCTTCTTTTTCCCACTTATCCACAACCAAATGCTCTGCATTCTCCTTCCAATCTGACTTACCTATAACAGTACTTTCTTTATGTAACTCTTTTCCTCATAAACATGTAGTTTTCTTCATGAATATGTAGTACTTTACAGACTTGTCTTGGTCCAGTTTCTTTAGAAGCAGAACCTGAAATGGGATTCATGTGTAAGTGATACGTTAAGGGAGTTCTTTCAGATGTTACTTAAAGGGAATGAGTGAAGCAGTATTGGGAAGAAGAAAGAGATGAGCTGGGATGTGGTTTCAGGGGATATCTAGCCTCAGCTAAATCCTGTAGGGAGCTTAGGGAGTGTGTGTGTGTGGCGGG
>NW_011888806.1:3615545-3627123 GCF_000151845.1 Pteropus vampyrus | reverse complement strand
GTAAATTATATGTACTTGTCTGGAGGAGTATCGATTTGGTCTTAAAACTGAATAGTAAAATTTTTATGAATTTAGACTTACAGATTTACTTTGCTGTATCATGACTTTCAAATTAGTGTCCTTTTTTGACCCCCTTGGGAGAAATTCCTTTTAGTGGGATTGTTGAGTCAAAGGTTATGTGTATTTAAATTTTGATAACTATTAGCTATACATTTTAATGCATATAAAAGTAATCAATGAGAAAAATAACCTTGCTAAAAAGCTCTATTTCAGTAGTATTCTTTCTGTCCATATATAAAAGTGTGTACTTTTATTTATTACTCATTTTTATTTATGGACATTTTTACTAAGTATCACTTTTGAAAAGGAACCAGAAAGTCAAAAAGCTTAACTTGTGTTAGATATCAACAAAACAAAACAAATCCAGATGATGATGGGCTGTTTCTCAAATTCTGAAGTTGAAAGTTTATATAGGGTGTAAGCTCTTTCCCTGGGCTGTGTATGGTTTCTTTCATACTAGCCCACTTGTTTTCACAGTGTGCTTTCTGTTTTATGACCCAGGACCCAGTATCGTATCTTCTATTGAAAACACTTCTGGGTCCCCTAAGAATAGTTGGAAACCAGAGGTTACCCTGTTTGGATGCATTTCCAATTTATGTAATTTACTACTACCTATAAGAAAGATTCTTTTAAGCTACTTAAATACAAAATCTAACAAACCAACTTGTTGTAAAGATTTGGAGATACTATTTGACATTGTCTTCATATTTCTGAATATTGATATTCATGGTCTCAAAATACAAGAAAGAACTTTAGGATCCTGTTGTTATTCATTGTAACTCTTCCCAACTTTTTGAATACTTCTTGCGTTAGGTAATATCAGCCTGAAAAGAGATTTGCATTTAAGAAAATTCAAGGTAAAATGTTAACAAAGCTACTGAAGAAATACTTTTTGCCTTTTAAGGAAAAAATAAAACTTTGCAGAGTTATCTTCAGTTCTTCCCTATACTAAGACCATTCTCTTCTTAAATTCTCTCTCCTATCAAAGCAAATATTTTTCTTTCCCTTATTTCTGAATTGAACAGCAGCATCCTTAACTGGCCTCCAGTCACTTTACCTTCTTTTTCCCACTTATCCACAACCAAATGCTCTGCATTCTCCTTCCAATCTGACTTACCTATAACAGTACTTTCTTTATGTAACTCTTTTCCTCATAAACATGTAGTTTTCTTCATGAATATGTAGTACTTTACAGACTTGTCTTGGTCCAGTTTCTTTAGAAGCAGAACCTGAAATGGGATTCATGTGTAAGTGATACGTTAAGGGAGTTCTTTCAGATGTTACTTAAAGGGAATGAGTGAAGCAGTATTGGGAAGAAGAAAGAGATGAGCTGGGATGTGGTTTCAGGGGATATCTAGCCTCAGCTAAATCCTGTAGGGAGCTTAGGGAGTGTGTGTGTGTGGCGGGCGGGGGCGGGGGTATAGGGAGGGCTAGGAGGTAGCTTCTATTGCTTCCACAGGAAGTTGCTGGTGTGAACTATTAGCAGTCATGAAGGGAGCACCTCAGGGATAGGTGTACCAAACCGGTAGAAGGGTTTCAGAGAACCTGGGCTGGGCACCAACAGTATGCGCTATGAGGTTCCATCCAGACTTGAGTCTTCTGCTTAGAGGATTAGGTCCTCTGTGGCCTAGGCCGACTCAAATTGTCTCCCTCGATCATCACTGCTCAAAAGTGAATGTCACTTTTCATTTAAGATGTATTTCTTACTGGCCCTTGCATGCCTTTATGTTCTTTCATGAAATTCACTTCATCTGGCATGCCTACACACCACTTCACTGCTGATACATGCCTCCACATCCACAAACCCCGTATCGAACTCATCATCTACCCATATTCTTTCCTTATGATTGCACCTCATTCTTTTTAATTTTTTACTCTGAATTCCTATGACAAGTTTATACCGGTCTTTCATGAGTTATATCCGTATAAACCTAATTAGTTAATGGTCATACCTAATACTGCCTATGTAATTAACTAATTGCTCTATGTATATAGTTCTATTTCTCCAACCAGACTCCTTGAAAGCAGAGACCGTGTTTTTTGCACTACTTATATTTGACAGCTTTTATAGTTTTGCGTTTTTTAGTGTCTAATAAATATTCACTAGCTACCAGCATTATTTCCCAAACTTGAAATCATTTATCCCAGAAATATTTTGGGGGTTCTTGCTATGTGTCAGGCATTGTTTTAGATTCTGAGGACATAAAAGCGAATAAAACATAAAAATCCTTGCCCTCATAGTGCTGACATTTTAGTGAGCAGAGAGACAGACAAGGAGTAAGTAAAAACCTATAGTATATCACGCGGCGATACATACTATGGGCAAACATAAAGCATGTAAGGAGATAGAGGATACAGGGGTAGGGAATTGCAATTGAAAATGGAGGTCAGGGAAGCCTCAGTGAGAAGGTTATTGGGTATCTGGGTCATGAGTGTCCCAGGTAGAGAGAAGAGCCAGTGCAGTGGCCCTGTCAGGGAGGCCAGTGTGCCTGGAGCAGAGTGAGTGAGGGCAGACTGGTAAGAAGTGTTGTCAGAGAGGTAGTAGGAAATGGATTGAATTGGGACAGAATTTATAGGGCCTTGTGAGTCATGTAATGTTTATAATCAAATTTCAGTTTTCCTGGGCCTATAAAAAATTGTGAGAAAGACTTAGAGAGGTATAGCTGCTTGGCCAGATCTATAGCAGACTTTGAGAGATAAATGACTTCATTTTTGGAAAAAAAGGGCTTGGAGAAGGAACAGAGACCAAGCCTCTCCCCAGTCTTGATAGTGACGGCTCTGTCTTTTCCTGTAGAAACACTGGATTTTACCACTTCTGCTGTGTTTCTGCTTCCCTATATCCAGTATTCCTCAGGAGGAGAATATAAGAAAGAAAACCTATTTTTTTTTTTTTAAATCAATGTTATCAGCAAATTTTTTTGTGAATTTTTTTAGGTTCAACCTCAGTATCCTAAAATAGGATTTAGATAAGAAAAAGTAAAAAAAAAAGATACTTGATTAAGGTTACTTTGTAATTGTTTTTTTTCTGTGTAGTCTAACATGGGGGTATTATCTCTCTGGTATCCTAAAATAATAAAACTTTATTCACTATACTCTGGATATCTAATGAATACAGAGGTATGGAACTTTTTATTTTGATTTGTCTTTTACCCTTGAAAAGGATTTGAATTTTTTTCCTGCAACTGGAACTGAATCTAAGAGTACTACAATTGGACAATGAAAGATTCTATCTGAAATTATTTTTCCTCTTGAGGAAATTAGGAAAGTAGCACTGTGCTTATTTTTAAATATCGAAAGCATTTTGCTTATGCTTTTCATCCAAGTCAAATGGGTCATTTAAAAAAATTATATTATTTCAGCTAATAAAAGAGGAAAATTACTTTTTAAAGCTTTGATGTCTAATAACTTAACTATATTAGAGTTAGGTTCTATGAATAAGATTTTTAACTATGTCATTTTATTTCAGTAATTCTCTGCATAACATAGATAAACTTGCTACTAACTTACTGTATGAATTGGGGCAAGTTGCTAAACTTTTGGGCCTTAATTTTCTTGACTGTAAAATGAAGTCATGGTGACTTCTAACTTCCCTTAAATTCGAGTTCTTGTTTTGATTTTTTAGCTGTAAATGATAAGTTCCCTAGAGCTTGGTATTAGATCAAACTAACTTAAGTTTGCTTATTTTGGCTGAGAGAATCAGGAAATTGGACTTTCTTCATTGGAATTATCTTAGACTGTGCCAGGTTAGCAAAGTGACTTGTACTACTCTGCTGACTTTCAGGTGAAAGGTAGGTCACATGGATAGTCAAACAGCATTGGATCATTAAAAAACACTTTATATTTGTTCTTATTTTATATTTTTAAATTAATTTTCTTGAAATCACAGAGAACATATATAACTTTTCTAATCTTCCTTGTCTTTTACATTATCGGTAGTGGCATGTCTGTGTTGTGTTTTGTTTTCGTTAGACTTCATTTAGTTTATAACTTGTAATGATTGTAAATGAAAGATCTAGAGAGATTGAGTTTTGAAAAATATTGATGTACTCTATTTCTGCCTCTCCCTTCTTATCCTTTAAACAACAACAAAAAATTGTCAGAGGTCCAGTAACTACTACTAATGAACGACAGATTGAGTTACAAGAAAAAAGAACAAGTAGCTTTGTACCAGACTGAAGCTATTAGCCATCTTTCGTTTCATTTTAACGGATCACTTAACATCCTATTCCCGTTAGCTTTATGAGTTCAACTCTGCTCTTTCTTTAACTAATAGCATAGATGCCAGACTTTAGAAAGTATTCTAAATTTAAAGTTTTGGGGTATTTCAGTTCATGTGAATTAAAAGAAGTTTAGTTCGATCCTTTTCTTTTAATTGGAGTTCCATTTCAGGTTACTTTTTCCCCTTGGTATTTCACATACTTTTCCAATATTTGCTCAGAAGTTTAGGTTTTACTGTTTTTTTGTTTGCCTTTTTTTTGGTCTTGGTTTTAGTTTTGGTTTTTAATTTTTAGGTTGGAGGACTTTTTCAGAAGGACTGAGTCTTATTACAGCTGCCCCATCATTAAAATTAGAAATGCTGCTTAGGAAAGGAAAAGAGGACAAGCCACACGTTGACATCTTTTGTGCAAGTCTTTTCACATATATTCTTTAATCCTTATATCATTCCACTGAGTAAGGAGTTACCATGTTCATTTTTACAATGTATACATTATGGGTTCAAAAATTAATGTTACTTGACCTACAAACATAGGTCAGTTCAAAGCCTATGCCTTTCCCACTTTCTCTGCTGTAGCAAGGGACTTAGTGACTATAGTCTCTTAATAAAAGTTTGTAAGATAGGATAGTAACATAATAGGGACAACTCTTTTAACTCTTGTACTTGTAAACAGAAGCATCTTTGTCCAAACATACTTCAGTCTTGCCTATCAACATTCTATAATAAATATTATACCTATTTTCTATGTGCTTCATAGGCTGTATATATTAGAATGGATGTAAAAGAGAAAAAGGAGGCTAAATAGGCTCATGGGCTACTCGGCATTCATTTGGATACTGACTTGTGTATATGGTTGCTCATCCTTTATCAGAATGTCATCTTTTATTTTTCCCTCCCAAGTTTATAAGCCTATTGACTATATTTGCTAATTTATTTCTACATTAAAGTTTAAAGACTTAGTTTTTCAGCAGGCTTCTGTCTGTGTATTCCACGAGTAATTAAGGATTTAGGAATTTTTAAAAATATATTTTTAGGAGTTTTTGCTCAATATGACACTCACTGGAAAAGAGACCAACTATTAATCATCAGATCAATCTGCAGACATAGACATATGAATCTTATATCTCTTTTTCTTCAATTCAGTTTGGATAAAGATTGTTGAAAATGAACTTGAAGGATCAAGTTAGTTTGTCTTTTTTGATAGTCTGTAGCAATTTGACAGCAGCAGAATTGGTAACTATGGGTTTGTCAGGGTGTATTTTTTTTGCATTTTGAAATTCTTCCCTTTGAACTTTACATCTTGAAAGTGTGTAGTTATTTTTTAACATTAAAGTCTTACTTATTCCTCTGAAGGAAAAACTATTTAAAAAATTTTAAAGTTTGGGAAAACAATCCTAGGAAATAATACAATTAAAGACCTTTTTAATTTTAAAGGTTTGTTCTAAAATTTTAATACGTACAATTCTTTTTTTATATGTGCACAATTTTTAAGGCCATGAAATGGAGATATAAACTAGGCAAACTCTTTGCAAACCTTGATTCTACCACTTCCTCGCTGTGTGACCTTAGGCGAGTTATGTAACTGAATTTTAGTTAGCCATTTGTAAATGGGCATGGTAATAACTGCTGTGTAGGGCTATTGTAAAGATAAAATGAAATAGCACATGTAAAGAACCTAGGACATAATAAAGACGTTTTCTCTCCTTTCTTCCTACTCCTCACTTGATAAGGGACTATTAATATAGGATGCATTGTAAAGTTACTTCTAGGACATCATATTTATTTTGTTTCTTAGCAACAAAATGGGTGTGACTCAAGGGAAATAGAAAATGAGAGGGCAGTCTGGTAGGTAGTTATCTGAGAAAGTCAGAAAGATGATGATGCAAGTGTTAGAAGAAAGGAATGTTTAGTCAAGTGATTTTGATTATACAATTGTAATTAAAGCTTTTTAAAAGAGTGGATACAAACATTATGCTTACTGCCAGCTAACTACTGCTTTGGTTCAAAATTATTGTCTTAACCAGTAATTTATGGCAGTGAAGAGAAACCTAGTGCACACCCTGTCTTGTTTGTTCTGCTGATTCCTCTTGTTCGCCTTAGAGGAACAGTGTAGATTCTCTTTTACTGTGGGTTATCAGAAAGACAAACAAAAATAAATAAATTTTTTCTCTCACCCTTCCATTCATATTCATGTGTATGCCCTTTAATTTCCTGGGTAACATATTAAAATCAAGTTAAATTATTGACTTCTGGACTGTGTTTTTAATAATACTTTTAGAAATATTTTTCTCTTCATCTTTCATCAACACTGTCATTAATTATTTAAGTTTAGTTGGAAATTCTCGTAGTGTTCCAAATTTTTAAAAATGGGACTTTTCCTCCAGATTTACTGTATGACTAGCAGTCATAAGGGGTAAATATAAAGGGAGTGATTTATGATTTCTGCCTTTAAGAATTTGTATGTATTCATTGGGATTAGAGGAGACAGAATGCTACAGGAGTTCAAAGAGGGCAAGATCCCATTCAGATAGAAAGGCTTCCTGGAGATGCCGAAACCCGGGCTGGGCTTGGAAGGATGAGGAGGATGTCTCAGAAGGAGTGACACCCTCTGAGGTAGTGTGGACGTGATCAGTCCGCAGGCATATGTTGGGATGAGCATGTTGACCAGTTGAGAAATAGAGATAAGAATAAAAGGAAAGTTATGTTTAGAATAGTGCTTTGCAGGGTCTTAGACACTGAGATATTAAAACTTTTGATCAGAAAAGTTATATTTCTGGATAATATTTAGTGAGACTGCTTGGAAGAACATGGAGAGACATCAGAGACAGGGAGACTGGTCAGGCAAGTATTGTAGTAACTTGGCTACAAGAGGGCTTGAAATGGAAAACCGGAGAAATGAGAAAAATTAGAACTTGTGAATAATAATTCTAAAGCCACATTAATGATATAGATACGAGAGAGGGAAGAGCCAAAGATGACTCAGGTTTTTAGCCTCCTGGACCCAGGTTCTGTCTCCTTTCACCTTCCTCCTGTTCTACTTACTGGAGTCTGGCTTCTGCCCCTGTCGTATCACTGAAACTATTTCACACTTGGATGTCTCACAGATTCTTCAAACTCAGCATGGTCAGATCTGAGCTCTACACCTGTCTCACTAGTCACATTTCCCGCTGAATGGCCCACCAGCCACTCTGTTACCAAGAGGAGAAACTCATTCTTTGCCTGAACCTCCCATATTCATGTCTAACCACCTGCTATGTAGCCTTAGCCTTTGTATATATCTCAAGACAGTCGGTGAAGAGCGTAGATAAATTAGCATAGCCAGTGAAGGCTTCCTGTGCTGATCCCTGGGGATAGAAAGGAAGTCCTCACACCTGTCCTCAAGGAGCTCACGGTGTGGGCCACTGGTTTCTAACCTTAAATAAGTACTTTTTTTTCCCTTTTAAGGAGGAATATTTCTGGGGTAAACCTTCCCCACCACATTAATAATTGTTATTTTTAGTAACTGCAGGTTTTATAAATATTGTATTGCAGTTTTAAATGAAGAGGAGGAATTTTTTTACATTTATGTATAGGAATCTATATTTACTTAAAAATCCCAATATATACATGATTTAAGGAGACTTTAAACAATGCTCAGTACACAAATGAATTTGGGGATCACTTGTGAAAACTTAAATCTGTGTACCAGTTGCCTCCAACTGCTTCAAGTGTGGTTCACAGAATGGGAACCAACGGCCAAAAATATTTTAAGCCGTCTGAACATAAACAAGGAAGCAGAGACATCTATGGAGAAGGCGAGACTGAAGAGAGACAGCCTGTGGGTGTGGAGAGAAAGGAAGACACACATAGATGGCAGGACAGCTGAAGGAGTGGAGTAACATGAGAAGATTCTCCTGGTCACATCTGCTTAGGAGATTAAAAGGACCATGATTCCACAACATTGGATTCTATCAAATTAACTTTCATTATCATTTTTAGGAAAGAAAAAGGCTGAACTTCAGAGATTTAAAATGAGAAGCATCAAGTATGCCCTTATATGAAAAGGAATAGCCGAGTAAGATGTAATGTGCATGCTGATTAAGTGCCAGGAATATCATGCCCAACTCTTGAAGGGCAGAATTAACGTTCTAGTTATTACATTCTCCAGCGCTTACCACCGTGGCTTAGACATAGAAGACCTCAATAAATATTTATTACCTTGAGTTCTAGAGAATTTAAAAATATAGTAATTTCTGCTACTTTTGTATGATAAATTTAGAAATAATTCACAAGAAGTTGTTAGTGAGATAGAGTCACAAAACCGGTCATTCTTGTGTATTTAATGGCAGCAGTCTCCTTGGAGTTCCAAAAAACATTTTTGTCCATGGCATCAACAGCTTTCGAAAGGATTGAAATTCAAGTAATTCCCAACTGTTTCCAGTGGCTGTTGTTGCTATTAAAGTTTCAGAGACTGAAATAGCCTAGGCTTTATATGAGTTTAAAAGTGAACGGGAATGATTGGCTGTGTAAAACACATATGTGGCAGAATATTCATACTCTTGAACTTTGCACCTTATTTTTTCTTTATTTTAAAGCCTGCATTTTCACAGTAAACCAGCTTTATAAATATATTCTAAATGCTACTAGTCCTAATAATTTCTTTTACCAGCCATGAACAGTTTTTCTTTGAAATTTAAATGCATATAAGTCTTTTATTCATTTATTTATTTTGTGTGTATGAATTTTAATTTCTTGAGTAATACAACAAGGGACTATTTCCGCATTACAACAAAAATCTATAGACAATCCTAAATTCAATGACTTCTCTTACAATTGAGTCTGCCTTTATCTTGGCTTTTTAGGCTGAAGGTTATAGCACTGCTTTCCTGTGTAATTCATCCTGTTACAATGAATTTGGGACTTTCCAGGTTCTTTTGTTTTACCAGAATTATATTGTTAGACAATGCTTTGCAATAATAGAATATTTATTAACCCAGAATGTTTTTACTCTCCTGAGAATATGTTTGGTTAATAATTCTTAAAACTAAGAAAAGTATTTTTATATTTGAAAGATAAGCTAGTTAACTGTTTCCTTCAAAGTAACATTTTAATCACTTTGACTCCCTGAATTATGGCACGAATATCTTATTTCTGGATTTCATAAATTCTATAATGTTCGTGTAGAGTTCATTTTCCAATGAGAAGCCTATTCACGCTGGTGAGGCAGAGAATTATTACCCAGGAATCAAAGTGAATTGTTTCTTTATTGAAACTTTGCTGTGATGTTTTTGAATTATGTCTTTAAAGAAGCTTATATTGGTTATAACAATATTCATGTTTCCTGTAACTTCGTGTAATAGTTTTCCTTCTGAGATATCTGATGGAAAAGTGTTACAGTTGCTAGGGAAGCAATTTTTGTCTAGTTTCTTAGTACACGTTAGGAATATGGTGAGTAGAATATATTACAGAAAAACTAGCATTTTAAATTCTTATTCTGTCAGGTTACTGAGTTAAGAACCTTATATACTTTAGTCATTTATACTTCATAGCAATTATTGTGGCAGGTATTATCACCCCACTTACAAAGAGGTTAAATAAGCACTTCAGAGTCACACAACTTGTAAGTAAGTAAGCCAGAATTCAAGCTCAAGTCTGTTTTTCTCCTAATATAATGATTTTTCTATAGTATCACATTGTTTCTTTAAATAAAGGAATTAAAAAATATTTTTTTATTGTATAGCCATCATAATGCCCCTCAACTAAAAGTTTATTTTGCTCTTCCAAATGCACCACAATAAGAATTTTTTGCCATTAAATTCATTCCGTAGGAGGCAGAGAAGGAGGCAATTATGGAAACATTTGTTTGATAGTCCAGTAATTTCAAATTTCATGGAAAATACTAGCAAGTAGTCAGTGCTCTTTGAAAAATTTGCTTTTTTAAAAGCTCACAAAATATTCCAGCAGTAATATTACCTCATTCATTCCTTTAGCAGCGCCAATGTATGCATTCTCTGGATAAGTTAAAGCAGCTTTAATAACTTCATCTGTGAAACAGTTATGCAGTCGAATTAAATTGCATGTCTGAGTTCAAGTATAGAGAACAGACTTCATAGATTCATAGCATTTTAGAGTTTGAAGCAATTCCAACGATCAACCAGTAGTCTACCAATGCCATTCATCTCTGTTTATACTTTGAAAGTTCTTTTTGGTCTGTTTAAAAAAAAATATCTGCAGCGACAACTCTGTGATAGTAGTGACACTGGGATTGGAGTTGTGCAGCAGAGGAGGAAAGGAAGAACAGACAGGTGTTACCCTATGAGTTTATTAACCCTCTCACTCTATGTACCTGTTCCCTACTCTAGTCTTCCCCGTCTATCTTGTGGTCTAATTACAATGTTCTTTTTAGGTATCTTATGTTGAGAGTGGGAAATATGCTGGATTTAGTGGTAAATTGGTTTATAGCAAATACCATGACTGTTAAAGAATCCAGCGTATTTTCTGTTTTCTCTAACCTTTCTCCTGCTTTCTTTAAGTTGCACTCTTTTGTCTCTTTCTTTAGAGCCTTGAAACCCTTCCCCTTGACTCTAAGGTATCAAAATGACTTCCTCCGATTATACATGTCTAGAGCTTGAATAAGTCATATGTAATTGAATTACAGAAATAGAAAAAAATGCTTATATTAGTTTTGGTGGACATAGAGACCTTAAAAATACTGAAGTACAGCCCCCCCCCTCAAAAAAAAAAAACAACATACAGAGGTGGGATGAATGGTGATGGTGGGAAGGACTGGAGTAGCATTGTTCAGTCACCTGAAGTTTGAAGTTCTGAAAAGGAAGAATGTTTTAGAGTAAGGAGAGGGAGAAAGTTTGCCAGGATCTGAGAAAAGAGAGATCCTAGTTCAGAGTGATTCCATGCTTAAATTCCAGGGCAAGTTATAAGTTAGTGCAAAAAGTACTTGGTTTTCCCAGGAATCAAATAGATGAGCTGGGCCAGAGGCTGAGATCAAGCATAAATTAAGCTCGAAAGGATTATAAAACCTTAGCAATATATGAATGAATGACAAGATGAACTGAGTTTTCTGTGATTTTAGCATGTGTGTTTATATATAATATATAATTCATATTCCCAATTTCCTTTGTAATTCCTTGTGCAAACACTACAGTGGTCTACCAGTAACTATGCTATGACCAGGGAATGGGTAGAAAAATAAATGCATCTCTTAGTTCAAGAAACCCCTAATGGGAAGAAATAGACATTTTTATAATACAAGGCAATGATTGTCAGAATGCAGGTATGTACAGGTAGCATCTGCAGCATAGAAGA
>NW_011888806.1:3580846-3615495 GCF_000151845.1 Pteropus vampyrus | reverse complement strand
TTTTTGCCATTAAATTCATTCCGTAGGAGGCAGAGAAGGAGGCAATTATGGAAACATTTGTTTGATAGTCCAGTAATTTCAAATTTCATGGAAAATACTAGCAAGTAGTCAGTGCTCTTTGAAAAATTTGCTTTTTTAAAAGCTCACAAAATATTCCAGCAGTAATATTACCTCATTCATTCCTTTAGCAGCGCCAATGTATGCATTCTCTGGATAAGTTAAAGCAGCTTTAATAACTTCATCTGTGAAACAGTTATGCAGTCGAATTAAATTGCATGTCTGAGTTCAAGTATAGAGAACAGACTTCATAGATTCATAGCATTTTAGAGTTTGAAGCAATTCCAACGATCAACCAGTAGTCTACCAATGCCATTCATCTCTGTTTATACTTTGAAAGTTCTTTTTGGTCTGTTTAAAAAAAAATATCTGCAGCGACAACTCTGTGATAGTAGTGACACTGGGATTGGAGTTGTGCAGCAGAGGAGGAAAGGAAGAACAGACAGGTGTTACCCTATGAGTTTATTAACCCTCTCACTCTATGTACCTGTTCCCTACTCTAGTCTTCCCCGTCTATCTTGTGGTCTAATTACAATGTTCTTTTTAGGTATCTTATGTTGAGAGTGGGAAATATGCTGGATTTAGTGGTAAATTGGTTTATAGCAAATACCATGACTGTTAAAGAATCCAGCGTATTTTCTGTTTTCTCTAACCTTTCTCCTGCTTTCTTTAAGTTGCACTCTTTTGTCTCTTTCTTTAGAGCCTTGAAACCCTTCCCCTTGACTCTAAGGTATCAAAATGACTTCCTCCGATTATACATGTCTAGAGCTTGAATAAGTCATATGTAATTGAATTACAGAAATAGAAAAAAATGCTTATATTAGTTTTGGTGGACATAGAGACCTTAAAAATACTGAAGTACAGCCCCCCCCCTCAAAAAAAAAAAACAACATACAGAGGTGGGATGAATGGTGATGGTGGGAAGGACTGGAGTAGCATTGTTCAGTCACCTGAAGTTTGAAGTTCTGAAAAGGAAGAATGTTTTAGAGTAAGGAGAGGGAGAAAGTTTGCCAGGATCTGAGAAAAGAGAGATCCTAGTTCAGAGTGATTCCATGCTTAAATTCCAGGGCAAGTTATAAGTTAGTGCAAAAAGTACTTGGTTTTCCCAGGAATCAAATAGATGAGCTGGGCCAGAGGCTGAGATCAAGCATAAATTAAGCTCGAAAGGATTATAAAACCTTAGCAATATATGAATGAATGACAAGATGAACTGAGTTTTCTGTGATTTTAGCATGTGTGTTTATATATAATATATAATTCATGTTCCCAATTTCCTTTGTAATTCCTTGTGCAAACACTACAGTGGTCTACCAGTAACTCTGCTATGACCAGGGAATGGGTAGAAAAATAAATGCATCTCTTAGTTCAAGAAACCCCTAATGGGAAGAAATAGACATTTTTATAATACAAGGCAATGATTGTCAGAATGCAGGTATGTACAGGTAGCATCTGCAGCATAGAAGAAGTGTGGAGGAAGCAAAGATGTCTCACGAGATAATGCATGAGCGGAAGCTTGGATATTGAACAGGGGTTTGCCAATTGGTCAAAACCACACTCTGTTCTGAGAACTCATCAATAGTTCACTGTAGCTGAAATGTAGTTTTTGAGAGGACAAGAAGAGTAGGATTAGAGGGTTAAGAAGGTTCAGATTAGAAAGTTAAGAGGGTTCAGATTATTATAAAAGATCTTTGCTGCCATAAGTAAAACTTTGAATTTCGCTTCTTAGTTAATGAGAAACTATTTGAGTTATCTTGTAATACAATAATAATAGATTTGATAATAATAGATAATATTTATTGAGAGGTAGTATGTGTCAAACATTCTTTTAAGTGCTTTACGTATAACTCATTTAATCATTTCAAGAACTCTGTGAAGTATGGATGCTATTAAAGATAAAGAAATGGAGGGAAATGATACCTAAAGTCAACTACCAGGATTACATGCTGAGGTATTCTGGCTATGTGTAATATGTGAGGCATGGAGAAAGAAGGTTACCAGTTAGAAGACTATTTCACAAGTGTATGTGGGAACTGAGAAAGATCTGGGCTAGGAGAGAGTCAGGGTGAAGGAGTGAGAGTTTTTCTGATGGTGAGGGCTGAAAGTTCCCAAACTGGTTGAGTAACTTTCTGTTGAGTAGCAGTGCTGATCCTTTCTTACTGCCTCCTTTCTATTGCTTACTTCCCGTGTCAAACTCTTCCCTGTTCCTTTTCTTTAGTTTTTCTCTCTTCTCTTCTTTTCTCTTGTTAGTAACACTCATTTACTCATTTTTTAAAACAAATATTTGTCAGGTTTTTAGTTAGTGTGAGTCTTCATTACTTCCTGCTCAGTTGCAGAAAAAAGGCACATGGTTTCTGCCTTAAAGCAGTGTTTGATGTAGTATGACAGGTAAGATAAGTACAGAACTTGTAATTCAAGTTAGTTTGAGAGAGATCAGTAGACTGATACAAACTTCTGGAAGAGCCTTGTTCATTTGACTGTATACTTCACCTTCTGTTTGCATTTCTAAAGCTATTTTAGATAGATTCATCTGGGCTAGTGAGGGCTACGGGTCTCTTGTTTTCCTAAAGATCAGAGCTGGGGCCCTCCTAGAGCTATTACATATTCAGCTTTTAAGGGTGTAGACTACTTAGTATCACACACACAGACAGACACACAGACACACACAGAGACACCCCTTCCAAATTTCTCAGTACTTGGGCCTTAAGAGAAAAAAAAATCTCATAGTAAGGCTGAGTATAAGTTTATGATGCTAAATACAACTACACTAAATTTTTTATACACTGAGATTGGCAAGAACAGTTTTATGGGGCAGCCCCACATGACATATCTCTCTCTGGGAAGCTGTACTTTAATGTCTCTACTTTTAGATATTGATTATATACCCAGCCCCTTCTTTTGTCTATTACCAGCTGGGGAGTGAGGTAATTCATCTTTTCTGCTGCCTCTGCCCATTATGAGAACAGAACTTCCATGCGTATCTTTGCCCACCTGAGAGGGGACCGATGGAGGATACTGCTTCTGTTGATCTAGATTAGCTGCTCTCCTGGGAATTGGAGTCTGGTCCTAATTTGATAGTCATTAGGCCACATTTACCAACGTGTGGAGTACATTGTGCCATAACAGGGTCATAGTCTCCAAGTTCCACTTCTTCACCTTCTGTCCTCAGGTGTGGCTGGTGCCCTTGGCAGGGGAGAGGCCTGCTGTTCTTTCTTACTTCCTGTTTCTTTTTTATCTACTGTTTTGATAAGTGAACAGAGTCAAGGAGATGGAAATTAAAATGACAGTCCTCTCTTTGCTCCTACACAAAACAGGAGCCTTGCATTTGGGACTTTAAAGGGCTTGCATTTATAAAGGGCTTACATTTACTTCTCATTTGCCATCCAGTATTTAGTAGGTCATTGCCCTGCAGAGAAAGAGTTTCAGTGATAACATCTTACCTTCTGGGTGAGAGGAGGTTTGGACTGATGTGTCTCTTTGGGTTAGAAAAAGAAATCACTGTGCTTCACTAGCTATACACTGACTGAGACAACTTTTCACTTGTTGGGCAGTGAGTGTTTTTCCTTTTCTTTGTTAATTCATTCACTCTATTTTTATAATTCCAACTATTTCCAGTGATCTCAAATTCCTTTTATTTTATCTGTTTATTAGGTTAGGAGTGAATGGTACTTTTTTCTGAGGTTACTGATAAATTTAGCTTTAGCCTGTTAGTGAAATAAATAAAATCATTAAAAGAGAAAACTATTTGTCTTCCTTAGAAGCAAAGCTTAATGGTAATAGATGCTAATTTTAAAAATACATTTACTGGGGCACCAAGTACATTTTGGCAATTTATTTCACAGTGAAGAAAGAAATATGTGACATTTTCCACCCTGGGAAAATGCAAAAGCAGACACTTACATGGCTGCCTCTCATATATATTCACTCATTAATTATAATCATTAATATTTATTGTATATTTACAGATCAGGGTACTATCTCCTTTCAACACACTGTCTTGATACCATATTAGTTTCCTGTGGATAATGTAACAAATTATCAGAAACTGATTGGCATAAAACAACAGAAATTCTTTCATAATTTTGGAGGCCAGAAGTCTGAAATCAAGGTGGCAGAAGGGCTGCACTCCCTCTGGAAGCTCTAGGAGAGAATCTTTCCTTGCCTCTTCCAGCTTTAAGTGGCATTTCGCCTTGCTGCATCACTCCAGGATCAGCCTTTGTAGTTACTTTATCTCTTCCTCTTCTTGTGCCTGTGTCTTCTCCACTTCTGTCTCTTATAAGAAGATTTGTCAGTGGACTTAGGTTCTACTCAGGAAATCAAAGATGATCTCATCTCAAGATTGTTAACTTATTTACATCTGCAAAGACCCCATTTCCAAATAGGTAACATTCACAGGGTCTGGGTATTTGAACACGGACTTATCTTTTTGGGGACCACCATCAACCCATTTACTCATTATCTCCATTTTCCAGGGAGACATTAAGTGGTCAGTCTGTTAGGAATAGGAGCTATGCCTCTCTACCACTACACTGTGATGTCATGTTAATTTATTCTGCTGTATTTGCAGATGATACGTTTTGAAGAATTTCTTTTGTGATTTTTAGTCCTTTATTTAATTAGGAATGAATTCACACCAGGTAAGTTTTTTCTACTTATCACAGTGTCTGTTTTGGGAAATATATGAGTAAGAGTCATTGATGGATTCTCTGGATATAAAGACTTAGTTACCTTGCTCTGGTTAATGCCAGCAGAAGAAAAGGCAACTCAGTACTTTGACAGCAACGTAGACTTGTTTTTCTGGTTTAGTGAGACCAGTCAGAAACATCAGAGTTCTAATCCTGACATCTTCACTTACTAGCTCTAGAGCTGTGAGCAAATTACTTTAATTTTTAGAACATCACTTTATTTACTAATAAATTAGGAATCCCTATTTCGTATAATTAGATTGGTTGAAAAAGTTAAACCTGATCATTTAATAAGTAGTTTGCCTAAATTAAGCATATAAATATTTTTTAAAATATAATTCCAATGTCTATGAATTTCTTCAGATTTATTTAGGTATTTCAACTTGTAGTAAAAGTTAAGCTCTTAAACAGTTCTCTATATCACAAATGATGGAGCTTGCTCCTTTAAATTTAAAAAATTTTTAATATGTCAGCATCTTTCATTATCTATGTACATATATGGTATCTTTTTAAAAGCTCAAATAATACTTGCTTTGCCTGTTAGTGGTATCTCCCTCAGCACACTTTGGTTTTGTTGATTGTGTATTTTTTTAAGGCTTAATCCTCTTATCCAGTGCCTGACATATATACCAAAACGGGAAAACTTACCAGAAAGAATGTTGCTCCGATCACATCATCGGGTTATTGTACTTTTAGCATTTTGTCAGTGATAGCATCTTCCTAAGGAGACATTCTTATTAAGGTTAGAGGTCACCGTTTCTTTTTTTAAGAACACTGTGTTTTAATTGTGAGTACTATTTTCTAGACAGGAAACATGACCTTCTTTCATTTTATTGTCCTTTTTAGTAGATGTTTGTTGAGAATACTGGATGTTGATAAAACAAACTGCTTCAGTCTAGTTGCTCTTACTTATTCTTTTTTTGTTTTTCACAGTTGCATAAGTCTGTTTGATAAGGCCATCCATGGTCGTCAGATATTTTTCATCTATTTTCTAATGAAAGGCCTGAATTTTTTCAACATTGTCTTCTCTTATATTATTGAATTACAGACAACTGAGAAATTTTCATAAATGTATGTTTTAGAAAACATTTTTTGAAATATGATTTCTTGGCATTTTAGAAAAACTCTTGGAGTAGTCTTAATGTAATTTATTTTAAATGGAACTATTGATTATATAATGCAAAAGCCCGTGAGGTTGTAAACCCAATTCAGTAGTATTTGTAAATATTTATTTTCTCCTTTTGTACAGATAATACAGATGATGGATGTAAAATTTGTTTTGACCATTAGAATTTGTGATGCTTGTTCAGGAATAGTATATTCACAGAATTGAAAATAGTGTTGGATTTTTAAAGTATTCTGACCCAAATGATATTGCATTACTAATACTTCCCCTGCTATTAATTTCCTCCTGGAATGGAAAATGGTTTGTTCTTAACACAACACATTTACAGCCCCCGCTTATCCTTGTGTACACACCCATATTTCTGTTCAAAGCAGAATAATATCAAATTGGAAGTAACAATGTAGAGAACAAAGATAAACTTTACTTAGAGAAGTATTTTTCCTCCTTGTTTTACTTTTTTTATTGATATTAAACAAAAGCTATTTGGAAATCTTTAGAATTTACTCCGAAGAGGTCCCAGACATGTTCTGTTTCCTGATACTCTTACTCTTTAGGGAAATACATTGATATGTTTAAATATTTATCTGATATTAAATGTAAATAAATTTTTCTGTTATCAGTAGGAGATGTTTTGAAACACATGTAGATGTTCTTGATTTTTATAACATCCCATCTATAATTTGAAGTAACTTTCAAAATATAAAGCTGTGGTAGGAGGTATGAAAACAGCAGGCATGTCAAATTTTTAAATGTAAATGTTTTAGTAAATATATTATCATTTTTACTTAATGTATTTATTCCTAATGTTCCTTTGGCAACAGGCCATTTCTTTTTCAAATTTAAATATTTAACGGATTTAAGGTATTAGAAATTGCATCTGGGCTATATTGTGGTAATCTTGATTAGCATCATACCATTTAGGTTTATAGTTAAATGTTAGTGAATTTAGGCTTAAGGAACACAAACATTTATCTAAAATTATTGATAATACTTGGTATCCCAAAAACTTCAGGGCATGCCTAATTCTGAATAACTGAATTTTCTGGATAAATTGACATTAAATGCCTATATTCTTTAAAATGTTTACTGAAACATTTTCATAAAAGTCTTTTAAAAATGATTTATTTTTGTATTAGTTTCTTATTGCTGCTGTAACAAATTACCACAAACATAGGGGCAGGGAAAAAACCCACGATTTTATTATTTTATAATTCTGGAGGTCAGAAGACCCTTGTCATTACATTGGGCTTACTGGGTAACCTAGGTAATCTCCCTGTTTTAAGGTTATCTGATTAATAACTTTAATTGCACCTGGAAGGTACCTTAATTTTGCACTGTCATGTAATTTAACACTATTTACGAGTCTGGAGATTAGGACAGGGACATTACTGGGAGGCCAATATTCTGCTTACCACGTTTGCCTACTTAAAGTCTTGAATTATGTGTACTGAACTGACTATAACTATGCAGATTGCATGAGATAGGAGGTCCAGTTGATTTATTTTATCACCATCTATTACCCAGGATTGAAATAAACAGTCCTCCCAGGCTTCCCCATAGCTTAGTTGGTGGGCCTTTGTGATTCACTAATACTTTTGTAGGTTACTACACTTGTAAAACACAGTAGAGATTTCCTGTATCATAGTCATTAAGGGCTACTGTTGGGACTCAGGTCAGTTTTTGACACCTCTTCTCACTCTTGAGAAGTACAGTGCTATTAATCCTTCAGTTGTTTATTCTCTTTATTATGTAAAAATTAAAAGACTGTTCCCATCCTTATCATTACGTCTCTCACTATTATCACGGTTCATGTGTCTGACTTCTGGTCACTTAGGGTGCCAGTTTTTCGAGACATCTGATCTTTATTCAATTCTAGTCTTGCCCTGGTCTTTTTGCTGTCTACTGCACTCTTTGTTCTGTTGCATTTTTTTCCGCTTTGTGTACAAAAAAATATTTTTTTAAGATGAAGAAATGGAAGTTCAAGTGACTAGCCCAAGGTTACTCATCAGTGGCTGTTTCCGGATTGGAACTCAAGTTTCTTTGATCCAGGAGAGCTCTTGCTTACCTCACAACTGCTTTGCTGTCCAACATTCACTCCAAATCCTGGGCCTTTTCTTTTGAAACCCATTTGTCTTGACATTTTAATAAAGAGGTCTTTGCATCTTATATTGAGCATAAATTTACTAACAGGAAGATAAGAGTAAAAGTGAATGATACTTTCACTCTGCTTTATCCTTTTAGAGGGCTAACACAGGAAATTGGGGGATAATGCCCATGTTTTAGTAGATTCAGTAGGAACAATTTATATCCGCGCAATTTTCAATTTAGGAGGAGGTCAAGAATTAGACTGTTTTTATTACACTCTTTTAAAGGAAGAAAGGAAATAAAGGGGTAAACCAAAAGACATCGGCTATAAAGTGCCTGTTCACTCCCTGTGAGTCACTCACATTATTCTGCTTTAAAAACATGTTAGGAATTCATCTAATCATCTTCACGGCACACCCACTTCCCTATAAGCCTAGTGTAGTTCATGGTTAAATTGGTCATTCTCAGCTCACCACTTTGACTATGCAGTCACCTTGCCAGTGGTGATTTGATGTTCTGCTATTGGCCAAACTCTTCTTATTTTGAATTTCTTCCTTACATAAATGAATACCTGACTAACAAATATGTTACCTAATACTAAACTTTCCATTGCCTTGGCATTATTTCTGTGAACTGAAAAAGCTACCTAGGGTACTAAATACATGATGATGGTCACTTTGCCCTTTAATTCATGTTTTGCTTTAATTGACTGCTCTTCTTAGTTTTCTACCCTCTTGGTTTTCACAAATGATTATTTGCAGGCAACATCCATTTTATGCTTATTTGCTCTATCCTAAAGTTTACTACACTGCATGCAGCGTTAATTGACCTACATTTGCATGCTAGTGCTCTGGGACAATATGAAGCCTGCAAGCTTCATATTCTTATGAAGTAAGGTGAGGAGATTTTATACAGAGTGTATGGTTAGTTGCTAAATGACTTCTATACTCTTTTCTCTATCTTAATATGTACATTCTTATTCTTCTGATAGGTTGCTTGTTTGTATGCATTCCCAGAAAAGGCCCTTGATGGACATCTGATAGGAGGAACTTATATTTTAAACATATTTACATTTCTTTAGTTTTGAATTTTTCTTTTTGTAGAAGAGAATGCATAAAAAATATTCTCTAAATTGGAAACTGTACTGGAAATCAGGATTCATAATTGGAGACTGTACTAGAAATTAGGATTCATGCTCTTATGTTGTCAATTTTTTCAGAAAGATCTGGAAATCTTTTATGCCACATTGATTAAACTGTTAAAGAGTGACTGAAGTTATCAGATTTGGCATCTGAATAGTCTAAAATATTCAAGTCATTATCCTTAAAAGTTACTACTGCCACTAGCAAAAGTGCTTTGAAAAAAAAATATGTTTGATAATTCGAAGCTGAGAAAATTCAGTTAAAGCCTGAGAAAATTTCTTGGCTATAGCAAATTATTGCTCCTGGATAAATTATTCTTTTTGGCTAATATGATAGAATGGAAAGAACATGGGCTTCAGTGTCAGACAGAGCTGAAGTTATATCCTGGTAACATTTACTTGCTTTCTGTATTAGAATGTGCATGATTGAACATTTCTGACAGAGAGTTCAGAATCTTTTCTTATAAATAACATTTATTAAAAGATGCTAAAGATGCCGTTGTAGATGGTAGCGTGGTATAATGAAAACATTTTTGCATTGGGTGTTAGTCCAAGATTTAGGTCTCTGCTCTGCCATTTACTAGCCATGGAGACCGTAGGAAATTTTTTATTTTCTTTTTTTAGAAAGACAAAATTTTGTTGGTTTATTTTTCGAATGAGCAATATATTCATATTGTTCAAAATCCAAAATTCACATTGTTCAAAATCCAAGCTTTTGCCATGAAAATTCTTTCTGTTCCTTTCCTTCAGTTACTCATTTCTCCTCTTTAGAGCAACCAATAGGAGAAAGTTAAATATATTTTGCTATATCCATGTATCAAAACGCTATGCAGCTATATCTTTACAGATATTTTATGTATGTAAGAGCAATACATACGTACATTTCTTTCTTTTCCTACAAATGGCAGATGCTGTTCATACTGTCTTCTGTCTTGCTTTTTTAACTTTTTAAATGTCAGCTTATCTTGGGGATCTTTCTATATCAATAATAAAAACTTGATCATTTTAAAAATAGGTACATAATGTTCCATTACATGGATGTACCAAAGTATAGTGAACTGGTTTCCTATTGATGGACATTTAGTTTGCTATTAACAATGCTTTAAACATTTACTTTAAACATGCTTCATTTCATATATGTGTGAGCACATCTATAGGATAAATATATAGAACTGGAATAGGTAGGTCAGAGGGTATATCCATTCTTCATCTTTAGAAGGGAGCAGACCCTACAGACAGAATGCTGTCTGGACAAAATGTTGTATATGCTCAGTTAATATTGCTTCTCTTTTGTCCATCCTGCAGTGCCTACGGATATTGTGGGCATGGGTCAGCCAATGCAGCTTGCATCTAGCTTTTTTGAGACTTCATGAATGTTGCTTTTAATATACATCTGCTCAGAGAATGAGTCTTTTGGACTTTGTTATGTGGCTGCCCTTTTCCAGAAGTAGTTTGTGTTTCAAAGATAGAAGCAGACATTTCCAAAATATCTTTCTTCTTCAAACTATCTAATTCGTTACAATTCCAGTATGTCCTTTGGCATATCATACCATGCCAAGATTAAAAACACTATCTCTGATTTTTTTAAAAATCACTAGCAGAGTGGAAAGCAGGCACTTTCTTGTAACCTTTCTCTTCTGACTAACGTGCAATGTGAGTTTGCTTGGAGTGAGAGAGAGCATTCTTGATGAGCACAGAAATTTAAGCTCATCCGTATTTATTCCAATGCTTGCAAATTTTCTTCAGGCTTCAGAGGCTACATCTTCTGGTTTTGACATATGACCATGTCACAAAAAGCTTGAGAGTTTTTTTTTTTTTAATTTTCTAGTTTAAACTGAATTCTTGGTATTAGGCACATTAATATTTCATATTAGTCTGAGAGTTTTGTATTTTATCTGTATGATATCAGTTCTTAAGTGAACTTTTCCAATAGCATTCATTGTCTGAGGCATACCTTGATACTGGGTATGTAGGAAGATGGTGAAAATGAGAACAAGAGCCATGTATTAGAATATCTGTCAAGTAATTATAGCTAAATCACTGTTCTAACTAATTTATATACAGTTACTCATATATAATACAGCATCTTCCCTGTGAAATAGATGATATTCTTTTTCTCCACTTTATATATAAGCAAAGTAAAGCACAGAAAGCTAACTTACTGAGGTTGCCCCTTTAGTAAATGGCAGCACCCTGCTTTAAACCCAGGCAACCTGGCTGTAGAATCCATACTCTCTACAGTATACCTTTATTTAACAGATGTATTTTTAGTGTAGTATTTTGGTGCTCTTAAGGACTACTGAAATCTAAATGACTGTTAGCTTAGCTTCCTCTTAAGGCCTGTCTCTACATGCTCGCTCTCTTTCTCCCTTCCCCTCTCCCTCTTGCCCTCTCCCTCTCTTTCCCCCTATAAAAGCCCTATGGCCAAAGTGCTATTGTGGTACTAAATTTAGATTGTACTTTGACTCACATTTTTTTCTGGTTCTTTTTTCTTCTCCGAAGTCAGTGCCTGTTTTTCTGCCACCCTGCTCTGTCTCTTTTATCACTGCCAGTATAGTTTATTACTCTCCAGTATTGTTCTCTTTCTTTTTGAAATCTTTTTCAACTTTGTCGCCTGTTACTCATCAGTATTGTATATAGGTGGTAAACCTATTAGTGCATTCCACGCCCCCCCCCCCGCCCCCACCTTGGCACAGTGAATTGAGCAGTCACATTTCTTAGATATATTTGTTTGCTCTGGTTGTCAGAGGTGGCTTCTTTATTATTGAAGGAGTTTTTGCCAGCTACTTTACTCATTCATTCTTAAATATTTACTAACCATTCCTTGGGCCAAGTTCTTTACAACTGCTAAGAAAATTGAGATTGATAAATTGTACCATGATTGGAAGACTTGGAGTCTAAAGAGGTCTTATACATATCATGATTCTAAAATTCTGCAAATTTTCAGGAACAAATTGCTCCAGTAAAATAATAATACCAGTATCTCATATTTTTATGATGATTTGTAGATATTTAAAGCTTTTTGTGTTTCCTTGCTGAAGTCAGTGGTACAATATCTAGCATATACACAAATACACACATATTAATTATATGGAAATTATAATGTAATATTATGTAATTATATGATTCAATAGAATTGTTATCTGAATACATTTTCTTAGTTCGCTTATTTTATAAGGTTTAATCAAGAAATCTCTGTAGTCTTAAATATTGTTCTTATCCTATTCAATTATTGTATGTGAATTATTTTTCTACGTAAAAAACATTTTACTCTTTTTGGATTCAAAGTTAAGACGTTTCATAAAGATTTATGCCTTTAGTAGAAACTTTTTGATTACTTTCTGATATGCAAAGACTAAATGAATCACAGAAGATGAGGAATCTAAAAGGCTTGTTAGCAAGTTTTTAACATGTGCCATTGTCCTTGTAAAATTATTTTAAGCTCTATCTGTTGTCACACACTGAAAGATAACAAAGAAACAATGTGACTTTGGCTAGAGCTTATCACTTCTCAGAATAACTTTGGTGTATTATCTTTAGTGGTGTGCTAGCTTAGTTGGCCCACTTCATAATATCCATCTGAGACACCACAGATTGACTTAAGCTTTGATAACTTGCAGTTCCATGTATGTCTAATTTGGGAACTTTGAAAGTCTGGAATTCTAAAACTCTAATTTTGAAATTCTACAGTGTCTGACAACAGCTCTCTCATTTAAAAGGAAAATGGGAATAGTTCTGATATTTATAATTAATGATATGTTTATTATTTTTCTTACTAAAAATTACCAATCATAATATTTTGGCATCTTATTTACACAAGCATTACTAGAAAGTAATCCATGAAAATAGGGTGTAACCTATCTTGAAAGTACACTCTACCTGAAGTATGAAGTTGAGGTCCTTGTTGGAATAAAATTAAACGAAGAACTAAGAGAATGAGAAATGCCCCAAAAAACAATAAAAAAGAGTAAAAGCTTGAACTCAAGGAACAAAAAGAACAAACTAATTGAAAACAGACTCACAAAGAACAGGGTGAGAGGATTACCCTACCATGTATTACTAAGGGCATGTAAAGCTAAGGGCAACGTGCACTTGGTGTTAGGAAATGTAAAATTATTTAATGCTTCTGCTAGAAAAAATCGTTCCCATCTCAGAGTTTTCTACCTAGTCTTTCTCCAGCTTAGAGCCACAGTTTCGTTTTGTTTTTTTTTCAGTGAAGCTATTTAATTTATTAATTAAAATTTATTTAGTAAATTTATTGTGTACCTATTTTATACCAACTATTCTGCCAAATGCTAAAGATAGAAAAATTAGTAATCTGAATGAAGACTTGCTAGATTTACTGTTTGCAAGGGGCTTCGTAAACTGCTTGTGCTAAAGCAAGATTCTAATAAATTTTTGAGTGTGCAGTAAGTCAAAGGGTATTCCTTAGATTTGCCAAATCAAGGCCCTGAAATTCTCTTGAACTTAAGCTTGAAGCAAATTACTGGGTTCCATTCCCAGAGATTTTGATTCTACGAGTCAAGTCTTTCTTACCCCACAGCCCATATGTTTTACCATGGGCCCTTACTGCTTGTTCACTTCATCTCCCCAAATAAATGTAGCACCCTTGAAGGAAAGATTAATTTCTTATTCAGCTATGTGTTATCTCCTACAATACTCATAACAGAATTTTAACACAAAAGAGATGAAAAAATATGCATAAACATGAGGGATTAAATCCAGGCAACATAATGATTACCTAAGTAGTTACTTTGTCCAGTATATGACCTATAAAGGAAAAAATGATAACAACTGAGGTTAGCTCAGAAAGGGAAATTTTCCTGTGCAGCTCAGTATAAATTGTTTTCTAAGAGGAAATGGAGGAGTAGAAGAAGAATCCTTTCCTTTTGCTTTAAGAAATATGTTTTTCATTTTCTGCAGAGGACCATTGACTTTTTTCCCCCTGTATATGAACTAATTTCTTATACACTAAGTAGGCAAAGGTATTGCATAGTAAAGTTTGCTTACTTAAAGACGTTTTTAACTCTGCCCAGTGATTTTAAAGCTTGTTGAATCATTGTTCTCAGTAACTACCTAATGCCTAAAAAGAGTATGCTTCTCTAGCCGAGATGACCCGTGGGTGAAAACAAACACTTCGATGATTATTTTTTATGTATCATTGCAGTTAACTATTTTTAGAATCTAAAGAGCTTAATCTTTTCTATAAATTATATATTCTGTTTAGTCACAACTGTTTCTTGACAGTACAATATATTCTTTAGTATAATTTTAAAATATCCACAAGTTGTCGGGTTGAGTGGCTGAGACATTTGTTTAAAGAAATGTGGGCAACATTCTTGTGGTTGGAAAAAGAAGAAAATGAAGTATTGTTTAAACGATGTTTTTAAAGCTTGTCTTATGAAATGGATTATAGCTGAAATTTAGGATCTGTTTTTAAAATAAAAATGAGAATAGACTAAATTCTAATTCCATAAATATTGTCTAAATAGCGGTCCCTTAAAGATACAGTATTAGAATTAATTTCTGATAATGCATTCTATAACCTCAGTAGAGTCTTAACTGATTGAATGAAAATAGATATAAAAATCTCTTAAATATAGCGAAGTTTACTCTAGGTAAAAAATCTTGTTTTATATATATGAATATTATATAAATCTGTCAGAATATAAAAATTTTCGTAAGAAAAATATAATAAAGAATAGAATCATAGAGAAAGAAAAGATCTTTTTTCCTTAGATTTTGTTTAATGAAATAGTGGTATTTGATATTGGCTTAAAAAAAAATTGATCTAGTTTCATATGGTGGCAAGTAAGGAAAAAGGCACGTCGGGAAAAAGCATTGGCACAGCTGTGATGTGGTCATGGAGCCTGGAAAGGGCAGGGCAAGCCTGGGTGACTTTAGTTTGTCTAGTTTGTGATTAGTGTATCTGGAACAGGAGGGGAGTAGCTGGAAATGTAGTGAAGGTGTGTATGTTGCTAGAAGTGTACGTTTTTGTGGGTTTCCTTTGTTTTTTTAGTATATCTAATTTTCTTATGTGATATTTGAAAGTATTAGCTGTAAATTGTCTCTCTTTATGTGTATATCACTAATGGTACTAGTTTATTTCATATTTTGAATCACCAAATGTACTTCTTAAAAGTTACTTTTATTTTTATCAAAATATTTTATACGAATAGTGTAAGAAATTAATTAAAAGCATTATCCATAACCCTCTCCCTCCCCCCCCAAAACCCCCAAAATCCAAAAAACAGCAATCTCATTTTTTGTCCCTCCTCTTACCTGGTTTCTTTCATCAGAGGCAACCAGTTATTTCCCCTGGTATTTACCTTCATACTTCTAAATAATAATCATCTGCTGACTCTTGAATTATCAGGTTACTATTCACTGACTTCCTATTTGGTGGGTGAGAATTTTACCTTACTTAGAGCTCTACTTGTCTTGCCATCTTGTCAATATCATCATTTTGGGAAGATTATTTAACAATGCCTTTTTAAAGTCATATTCAATCTTTTTTTTCGTATGGAAAAATAAATATTCACTGCTGAACTAAAATTTGGGAGACTTCAGTATATCAGAATTCAGTAACAGAGTCTACCGTGTCCCATGAAGAGCACTCCTAGGTACTGTGGGCACTAAAGGAGAGTTTGTGAGCCACAGCCCCACTCATTCTACATGGATTCACTTAGTGTGCCGTTCCGGTGACCCTGGAACCCATCTCTCTTCGCCAAATCACAGAGCACTTTATGTGTTTGTTTAGTTTCTGCATATTTCCAATTGAGTGCTTATACATAAAGAAATTCAGCATTTCAGAGAGTATACAGAGACATGGCATTCGAGGAGGAATGGACTGAGTAAGCTTATGGGAAATGTGAAAATATTTTCTAAAAATACATTTACAAAAAAACTCTTCTTTCACATTTTTCATGTATTTATTTATATTGTTCCACAATGTTATCTCCGCAGATAATGTCTTTGCAATCACTTTGTCATAGAAGTCTGCGAAGAATGAGACGTTCATCTTCCCTTTTGTTATTGAATTTCTCATCTTTCTGTTGTTTTTATACAATTTTCATTGTTGTATTATTTTAAAGTAGTTAGTTGCTTTTCTTTGTGTCCCTTTTCCTGAGTACGTGCCATCATGTACTTTTAGATGGAAGATGTTCCATCAAGAGGTTACAAAATCCTTTGAGTTTAAAGTGGCTTTCAACTTAATGCCGCTGTTTTCCTTGTTCTCTGCTATTTTTTATTTAAAGCCCTTTTCTCTTTAAGAAAATATTTAATGGCTACTTTCTGTTTGTAAAACAATTACATATATATTAAAGAACATTTGAAGACACAGAAAATAAGAAACTTGTGTATCATCTAGAGAAAACAAAGTTTGGTATATGCTTTTCTGGTCTGACTACATATAGACATACACAGATTATACATTCTTTCAACACATATTTTAAGAATACAGAAGTAAACAAGATAGATAGGGTACCTGGCACCATGAAATGACTACACTAGCTAATAAAGAATACAGTCAACATATAATAACTTAATTATTTAATTATAATTTTTACAAATGCATTTAGTATAAGAACAATTTTAAGGAAGGAAATAGCATTATCACATTCATGAGCAGGTTTTGTCATTAAAAAAAATCTTGTAATATATTATAAAATACCTCTGCAATGTGCTAATATGTGTATAAAAACTCAGTTTCCAGTGTGTGTAAATTTGTCAATTACTATTTCTCCTAGGGGATTTTATAGAATTCTGTCCTAATAGAATTGAATATGAAGGTGACGAATCCTTCTGCTTTTAACTTTATCTTTAGGATATAAATTTTCCATTTAAATCTTTAACTTCTGCCACTACTGAAGTACCAGAGTAGTGAGATAGGCTGCTTATAATGAATTGGCCCATGATAATGCCCAATGATGATTACAATGTTAAGTAGATTCATTTTATAAATACAGGCAAGTGCTTTACAAATTCATGGCTGTTTAATTTATCAACTACAAGTTGTAGGTATAGTGCTAGATAATTTACATATATTACATCATTTAATTTTCAGAATATCCGGTGAAATAGGTGGTAATCTCTTTTACATACAAGAAAATTAATTCAGATAATTTAATTAATTTTGACTAACTGTTGTGAAAATAGTATTGAGATATAAATCTTGCTTGGCTCCAATTAAAATTCATGCTTTTAATTTTCTTGAAGTCATGCTCTCTCCTTGCAATGGTGAGGTAGATGATGGGAATTATTATACCCATTTCTCAAATGAGAAAAATGAGGCAAAGAAAGGCTAAGATTTCAAGTGTAATAGAAACGGCAGTGAAATAGTAGTCATCCTAATCTTTCTGAACTTCAGTTTTCCTGTCTATATCTATAATAAGAGGATTCATCTATATTAAACTCTATCCTGAAGTGTCTTGTAGTGGTGGTACCAGGAGGCCAGTGAAGTGCATTGTGAGTATCTGCCCATACTCGAACTTCAACTAGAGAAGCTGTGCTTTTGTTTATTTTATATATGAGACCCTGAAATATTCAAGGATAACCACCAAGCATCATATACTAACCTAGTTTGGGAATAAAAATTGGGACTTTCAGGTTTGATCTACTGCTTAACTTTTATTCTAGATGAGAGCATAAGTAAATCCCTTCTTATTTTTCTGTAAAATGAACTATCTAAGTCTTTTTTTGGTAGTAAAAAAAATTAATGACAAGTTATATAAATGAATATTGATCTCGATGATTGTTTTTAATAAAACCGTGTGTTGGGTTTCCTCTGCAAGTAGTTAAATGATGATTTTTTTTTTTTTTTGTCTAGAGCATTTCAGCTATAGCAATGATATTTGAGCCTATATGTAGATATTCATGCTCACTACTTTTGTAAATGAAAGAAAATAAATTTATATCATAGAATGAGGATTAGATTAGTAGGAAATTGCAATAGTTTGACATAGAACAAGTTATTATTCTTTATCTATCAGGAAACCTGAAAAAAATTATGATTTTGATGTTGATATTATGTAAAGTTAGTCTAGATGATCTGTTAAGATCTGTATGATTCTTTGATTTCTTAAGCCTTTACTGAGTATTTTGTCAAGTTTCAGAAACTGCCCTAGTATTCTTAGTATCCAACTTTATTGAACATAGACTACAGCAAATATCTAGGTTGCAGCAAATATTTTTGGTGACTCTGAAGTGGAAGCTGTAATTATCTGAACTTGACCTTCTATCTAGTACTATTTTTATAGGGCTGCTCTATCTCTACAAATGCTTCTTCTAAATAACTGGTTTCTTACAGTCATACTCATCAATATTTTAGCACATTTAACTGCTAGTCCTTTTCTTCAGAACTCACATAAGATACACAATTTAACAAGAAGAGCAATGAGTCATGCAACATCTTGTTTTCATAGGAACACCAAAGCATAAGCATATGCTAGTGTTTGCTTTGGGGCAGGTTTCCCTAGAAAACAGGAGATCACTGAGATGGTAAATTGCAGTTTTATGTGACAGCTGAAAACAAGGCCATGTGTGAAATCAACCAAATTCTTAGATGTTGCGCATGTCAAAACAGGAACAAAAATTATAATGCAAGTTTAATTTCCTCAAATATGGTCCCAACATTAATTGAGGTATGCAGCTCACCCACAGCCTTGGGTGTGGCCCACGAACACAGCTGCTAACTCTGATCTGTAATTACTATATTTTATTGCCATGTTTGATTGGGCCTTTGGGTTATAACCATTGATGCAAATGAGAAATATGATAGGAATCTCCTTTTCCCATTCTCTAGAGATATTTGAGGGGATGCTTAGCACTGATGTAAGGGAACTATCAGATAAGAGGATGTGTTTTTCTCTCACTAAAGAATCTAATACAGTTCAGATTATTTGTCTTAGGAGTTAGGTATTAGTGTTTGGCTTCTCTAAATTTTCACAAGTTAATCAAATAGGGAAAAATCTCTGTCATTTAGTTCAGTTTATAAGTACTTGCTAGACAATATTGTTGTTGGAACCATACGTATGGTAGCGTATGCTCAGCACTTTTGTTCTCAGTGATTATAATTCTGTCAAAAGCAAATTTGGTGAGGTTGAGTTTTACAGACATGTCCTAGCCAGAACTCTGTGTTAACTATTATTGTTGCTAAGTCTATTTATTTTGTGCCTTTGAGGATATTATTGAATGCAGTCATTTTCAAAAGTTAAAACTAGTTTAATATTATTTTATGACTGGGCTGTTTCAGTTTAGTGAACATTTATTGTATGACCACTGTTAGCTAGCCATCATGTTTATTATTTGGCCTATTAGGCTTCCAGATCCTTTTGATCTCTGCTTTTGGGTCAAATTAATGTTTATCAAACCGAGGCTCACTATGCATTCAATTTGAGTAAGGCATAGCATCTCCCGTTCCCCCTTTTTTGTTTTGTAAATGAATTGGACTGGAACAGAATATATATTTAATGGATTGCATGTGAAGATCTATGCCTTATTGGTTCATATTTATACTAGGTAGGTCATGATATAAAGTGGATTTCTGATTATATTTTGTGATAAAAAGTTAGGAAACAGGAGTCTATGTCAATGCTACATAATTTGCAGTCCTTGGACCCTAGGACCAATTTGAACTATTTTGTTCTAACCTACAATGAGATATATACTAAAATTGAGAATAAGCATCCAGAAATTTTTGCACAATTTGACATTGCCAGTTTTTCAGCTTTCGATCAGAGGATTTGTCCCACAGAAAGATGTAGACCAGTTTGGATGTTGTTGAACTTGCATGATGAGTCACATATGTTGTGAGTTGTGTACTGTTAGGAAGCACTATTCTAATTTATTGGATTCAAACAGTCGTGGAGGGAATTAGTTCTGTCAGGGTAACAAACTTACCTTTTGGTAAAATATGCAGAATGCGTTGCTAGTTTGCTACAGTTTCAGATTTTCTTTGTATAGTGACAGAGGTATTAGAGTAGCAGATATAATTTATAATGTTTTCTATCATCTGTTTTAAAAAAAGTAATACTTTGTTAACATTGGAAAGCTTTGGAATTCTAATGGAGCTTAAATTTAACAACAAAATCCATTAAATTATCAATCAGAAATATAAGCAATATTGTCTTATTTTAGAATCAGAATTTAGCTTTTATAAAAGTAGTTTCTTAATAAAAAAACGTGTTTCAGTCCTTTCTAAGTGATAGTATAAATGTGAAGTTAATCACAAATAATCTGAGAACTTTTAAAAATCAAATATTTGAACATTTACTGGCTTAAATTTTTTTTTGATCCAGATACTGTTATATTGAATACTTTGAACTAATTTAATGGGATTCAGTGATGAGGATATTGGACAAGATTCAATTTCCGAACTGTTAAATGTGAAATTAAGGATCACCTTAAGTTATTAAACAAGGATAGTCCTGGCTTTATTTATGGCTAAAATAGCTGTATTCAATAATTAATTTTTAAATTCCTTGACTCTGAGTAACTATCTCCAGATTTTAAAAAAACCTAAACCCACCCAAAATTATTTTTTAAGTGTTTAATAAATGGAAAAACCTAAGTTGAGACTAAAAAGAATGAAGTTTTTATTTCCGGGCTCTCCACACGACAGCAGACTGTTTTCCTAATAAGGCTGTGCTAACTGCTGGAATGCTTGTCTCAAATTTTATTGAAATACCTAAAAATACTCACTTTACAAAAAAATGTTTGTAATTTAATATGTTTAGCCTAGACAAGAATAGAAAAAGAGATATACTGGGAAAAGTTAGTGGCAAAATTGTGCCTATAATATTAGTAGTATAGGACAGAGAGCATATAAATGTGAACCTCAAAGAGCATTATCTTACATTTTGGACGTATGAAGAAAAAACGAGCTATTTTGCTATTTTCTATTCATATTTGTCTTGATATATATGTAAAATTTGAGGCAAGTTTTAGTCTCTTCACTAGTAAGTAGTCTAATACAGTTCAAAACATATACAGACTATTACCCAAATGAAGTACTGTGCTTAGGAATACTTTTCCATCTCACTTAGAGGAGTAAAAGACAAGGTCCTTTTAGTGGCATAAAGCAGCTTATGTGTGCTGGCTCCTGGGTATCTCTCTGGCTTCATCTCTCGCTGCTTTGCCAGCTTTTTTTCTCATTCCAGCCCCATTGGCACATTCCTGCCTCAGAGACTTTACACTTGCTATTTGATCTGCCTGCAACTCTCTACTTCAGGTCTTTGCTCAAATTTCATCTTATTATGGAGACTTTCTCTGATTCTTTTATATAAAATAAGGTGTCCTTGCCCCTGTCCTGTGTTGTTACACTCCATTGCACTCATTACCATGTAACATACTTTGCTTGTTTTTAGTCTGCCTGCCTCTTTCAAATAGAACGTAAGCGCCTTTTAAGTGGGGATTTTTGTCTGTTTTATTCATTGCCAGTACTCCCTCTTCTGCAACAGAGCCTGCTCTGTTAGGGGCTCAATAAATATTTGTGGAATAAATTAATAAATTAATGAAATAATTTAAGGAAAAAATATAGCAGTGTTGCCCTTGAACTTGAAGTGACATTGGGTATAATACATATTGGTCAAGAACGAGAAAGTGCTTGATTAAAAATATTTACGGTAATATAGAAAGTCATACTAATCATAACAAATCTGGTAGTTGACAGGAGCTAGATTCTGACTAGAACATAAGGGTATGTGTTTATAAAAGTGCAGACTGCTTCAAAAAGAATCGAACACTAAAAATGTATCATTCACTGACTGTGTGTGTATATATATATGCACATACATACATACATAGCTACATACATACTTACATACATACCTACTTACCTACCTACCTACCTACCTAGGTACTTCATTTGGTAAGAAAGTTGAGTCCAAATCTCAAATTAAAGATTAAATCTAAATACAGTGTTGAACAATAGTCTGTATATATTTTGAACTGTATAAGCCTACTTACTAATGAAGAAGAGAAACTAAAACTTGCCTCAAATTTTACATATATATCAAGACAAACTAGGTAGGTAGGTAGGTAGGTAGGTAGATAGATAGATAGATAGATAGATAGATAGATAGATAGATAGATAGATAATGTCTTCATTGACTAGGTATATATGAATGTATAGCCAAAACCAAATAGAAAAGGTACCATCATGGTATTTCTGTAATTTTATATGCTCAGTATACACCCCTCGATCACAGGATATTCATCAGACCTGTAGTCTGAATCAATCTGGATTATTGGTAGCATATCACCTTCAATAGGTGTAACAGGGAATATGATGCCATTTTATTTTCTCAAGATCACGAGGAACAGGAGATATAAACAGGTTTTGACACAAACCCACAAGAAGATCCTGTGATGTGTTATCTTGGGATCTGCTAATTTCAGAACTTGGTTGTTATTTTAAACAAAACAGCCAATTTAGCACCATAGGTGATGTTCATTAAGGAACTTCCAGCCCCATCCTGCTGGAAAATGAAGTTATTAGAGAATTCTTATTGCTATGGGGGAAAATTCTGCTCTTCTTTGGAAAAATAAGGAAGAATAGACCAAAGGCTCTTGTTTCTGTGTTTTTGCATGTTAATTAAGCTTTAAGTGAGAATTTTCTGAAGTTTATTTATGTGCATATTACTCAATTTGTAAAATGTGCACTTTCTTTAGATAAACAGATGGGTAGATAGATACTTTACATATATTATCTATCTCTATATATCTCTGTATTAACTGCATATATACCTATATGTATGTTTTATAATGAGTAATTTCTGTGTTTACATGAATTAAATCAAATAACATTCTATAAATAATGTGATTGAAACAAATAGTTATTAGTTAATAGAAAGTTAACAGTTATTAATTGTTTGAAACCATTTCTCTATGGAGTTTTTTTACCAAAATTACTTTTGTGACTTGCACTTTGTTTGATATTATTCATAGAAACAGTGTTAGGGCTGCATATACAGCATCTGGAGGAGCTAGGTTTAAATCCTGGTTCTGCTATTTTCAACTTCTAAGTTGTGGTTAGATTATTTACCCTATTTTAGCTTTTGTTTCCTGTATTTAAAATGAGAACAGTACTACTTTCTCAGGAAGAATAAATGAGATAATTTATGTAATGGACCAAATGAAATTATTGCCAGTTGGTGGGTACTCAGTAAGTGCTATTTTCTCATCCATTTCTAGTTTGTTGTTTTTCTTGTTTTCTCTTGAAACTTACCTTGATAGATAATTTAGTTTGAATATAAGCAGTATACAATCAGAAACAGAATAATTTCCACAACTCCGGGGTCAAATTTTCTACATAAGGAGTAGGAAAGTAATACCCATCATTGCTTACTTTGTGCCAGTTGCTCTGCTAGGAGTGTTGCCTACATGACCTCATTCCCTCCTCAAAACAATTCTGCCTGGGAAGGATTACTATCCCCATTGTACCAACAAAGAAAACTTCAGAGTAGCCAATTAATTTTGTTGGTAACCTAGACTTGCAACCTTCATTTAACTGTTTCTCCTATTTGTTAAGAATTCCGCTGTCAATGAAGAACAGAATCTAACAGAAAGCCTGAATATGAAAGCTAGGCTCTGTCTCTTTAGGGCTCTTAAGCTTTTCCTAAAAGGAATAAAGAAATAAGTAGACAAACATCAGGTTATGAATTGTGCCTGCTTGTAATACTTTTATCCTATGCTCCAGCATCTGACCCTTATCAAGGTTTTCCTGAAGCAGTTTTATATGCACTGCTAGAAGTCTGTGAAAATCCAATTATATATATGGTTTATTATTGATGTCTGCTCTCCTAATGTGAATCTTAACCACATTTGTTGTTCAAGGGCATTTTAATAGTGTTATGAAAGAGCCAGAAAAATGTAGGTGTATAAATGAGACTCCTAATTTTTCACAGGCAGATTATTTGCTTTGCAAACTCCATTATTTTCATATTAGTAATGAAATATTATGTTGATAAATATTTTTTTCTCAACCTTATTGGAGCTAGCAGAGTAGATATATTAAACAGGAATAATTACTTTTGTGCCCAAAGGAAGATGTAAACCTCATAGGTTTTCAGAGAATGTAGCTCTGTTTATATCAATCCTAAAAGTATTATAACCCATGCCTACTGTGAAATAAAGTATAGAGGTTTGGTTGAAAAGAATGAGAAAAAAAGAAATTATGCTTTCCAGCTTCTCTTATAGAATGCAGACTGCGTCCTTTTTAGTTGTTTAGATTTTTTTTAAAAAAACAATTACATACTAATAGTTCCATTTCTAATATGTAGAAGCAGAAAATGAGAGAGATTTTAGCCTTCATGTTTTCTCAAATGAACTGAGGTGCCGAATAGCAGACTTAAAAATAGTGCTTAAATGTCATCCTTAATCTCATAATATTAAACCTCTTCCTTCACTAAATTTCAGTATCAGGGTGGTTTGGAAGTTCAGATGGATCATTCAATTGCAAGCAGTATGAGGTAGAGGAGTTAAAAGAAATTGAAAAGTAGTGTCCCACAACCACAGATTGAATAATGAGAAGCTAACCTCATTTCTTATACCTATCAGTGTCTGAACAGACTGTAATTAGGGGTGTTTGATTTTGCAGAATGATTATGAAGTTTAGGGTCCCAAAAAGCCATGGTCATGTAGGATTATTTTCAGGAAGGTTTGTTATAATCAAAACTATAGAATGATCTAAACCAGGGGTTGGCAAATTATGACTTACAGATAAAACTTAGCCTCTTCACCTGTTTTTATAAAGTTCATTGGAGCACAATCATGCTCACTCATTTACATTTTGTCTGTTATTTTTCTTGGTATAGTAGCAGCGCTGAGTAGTTGAATCAAGATCCTGTGACCTAAAAAGCCTAAAATACTGACTGGCCTTTTACTGTAAAGTTTGCCATTCCTTTTCTTTTTCTTTTTCTTTTTTTTTTTTTTTTTACTGTAAAGTTTGCCATTCCTTTTCTTTTTCTTTTTCTTTTTTTTTTTTAGACGAGGCAACCCTTGGTTGACCTCACAGATTGCAAGGACCTTGTCAGCTTACAATCCTTTATTTATTATTATTATTTTTTTTATTTTTTACGCCTACAGCACCCGGTCTTCCTAGGTGGTCTCCCATCCAAGTACTAACCAGGCCCGACCCTGCTTAGCTTCCATGATCAGCCAGGATCGGGCTTGTTCAGGGTGGCATGGCTGTAGGCCATTTCTTAACAATGGGGCATATAAAATAGATTCTTCATATACCCTTTATTGAAACAGTATTTTCTGTAAAAGAATTTTACCAGTAATAAGAATGAAATAAAATAGATTCCTCATATACCCTTTATTGAAACAGTATTTTCTGTAAAAGAATTTTACCAGTAATAAGAATGAAATATCCTGAACTTTGGAATTCTTTTTATTTAACTTGAACATATCTAAAATATTATACAACCACTTCAACATTCTTTTCGATAGAAATTATTTTATAAATACTAGTTAGAAAAATGCATTTTTTCCCCCTTAAATGATCCTGAGGTTATTTTGAATGTGGACAGGAGGCATCATGGATAGATGAAATTTTCTGCTCTGATAAAAATGTTCTTGTAGAAATAATGTTGAGTAAAAATAAATTTCCATCTAAAATCAAGTTAGAATAGTGTGACTGGACTTAAAGTCCTGTACTGGACTTTGCATTTATCACTTCTGAAACTATCTTCTTTAGTGGCTTATTATCTGTCTCTTTCATTAGATGGAGATTTCAGGCTGGGGCTTTCTTTGACTTGTCTTCCACCGTATTCCCAAACCCTGGAACAGTACTAACAGCTCAATAAATGTTGACGACTGGGCAGATGAAAGGATGCTCTTAAGTGAAGGATGTTAAGTAATATGTAAAACTGTCACCAAAACTAGTTATTAAAATTGATCAGTATTCATTTGCATTTCTGAAGATCTTGATAGAATTGAATTGGTGAACTTCAGCCACAGAAAATAAAGCAGCACATCATGAGAGGAAGAAGTATTTGTTAATTTGTTGGCTCTTATTGGGTGAGATGGATATATTACAGGGAAGATAATGTGGACATTGGTGTTAAACTTTTTACTAGTCCAAGTTATTTGACATCTAGGCTTTATTTTTGAAACTTAAGTGATATATTATATATAAGGCCTTTAATTTAGTGTTGAACCTCTCCTAAGACCCCAATAAATGGTAGCTGTAATGCTGACGGTTATGTTCTCATTATTTATATAATGGGAAATATTTTATTTTAAATTTAGCCTAATGCTCCCTTGTCTACTTCCCTTCCTCCCTCTGCATTTTTTTTTCTCCTTGAAAATAGTATACCATGTGAATTAGAGAAGCTCACAGGAGTCCTTTCTTCTTCCTCCCATCCCTCTCTCCTTCTCTGGCTTGATTTAGAACTGGTTGATGAAAATTTCTTCTGAAACCCCGTCAACTGTTATGACCTCCAAAAAACGATCTTTACAACAAGAGCTGTCACCTTTACCAGGGGAAGTCATTATCAAGTGATAACTGCCTGTACTGGACTTTTCAGAGCCTTATCCACTTTTAAACCCAGCTCAAACAGAGGGGACCCCAGGTGGTTCGATGGACTAGAGTAATTCCCTTGCTTCCGTCGTCTTACCTTCTTTTTCCTACTCTTTAAAGTCTGCCCAGTTTTGGGTTATTTCTTTTTCTCTAGTGGAAAAAATATACTTTGTTAGTTCCCATTGTAAGATAGGGAAGATGGAAAGAATGAGAAAGAGGAAAAGAAAGACAGAAAAAGAAAGGGAAGAAAAGAAAGAAAAGCAAGTGAAACCATGTGTATGACTGCATGTGCATATGGTAAGTATAATCTTTTATAAACTAAAAGGTGCTATAATATGCTGATATATAACTTTTTTACTTTTGCTAATGGAAAATATAATCTACATAGTCTCAAATTATTTAGAAAAAAGTCTGATACATTGCCATAAGTGATTTAGGTTTGAGTTTTTAGGAAAGTAAACTGACTGGAAGTACAATAAAATATAGGGGAATTGTTTAAAGAGACATCCTTCTGCACACTTGAATGCTCACTTTTTCCCTTCTGGACTTGCTTTGTTATTGCAAATTGACAACTTTGCAATTAAAGTGATTAATGATGTACCCTAGTGTTTATGGGTCCTGAGGTCACTGAGCCCAAAGATGGCTATACTGTGGGAAACTTAGATAAAGCTCATCTCACAGAAGGTGAACTAAGAATCCTCCTCTTTTCTGTATGGTTGTTTATGAGTTAAGTATCTTAAATATGATTGAAGCAGTCACCAATACATAATAAATATTGTGAATAATATTTATCAGTCTAGTTCTGTTGCTTAATTCCTCATTCTTAAACACTAATGTGAACATTCATTAGCTACTTTATTAATTAAAAACTTGTTATTTTAAAAAGTAGTATTAGAAAATGCATCAATTAGTGAAAAATACAACTTAAATATAACACCATTAAATATAACACCATGTTCCTAAGGTGCAGTTCTGATTGATTCCTTTAAATCTTGCCCTTGATAGAGCTGTTGCTTATTTACAACATATTTCCTATACATTATTCTAACCAGAGCATCACAATTCTAGTTTCTAATACGATCTGTTATAACTTAGAACTCCTTTCAACTGTTCAGCCAGAGGTTCTGGTTGTAATGCATCAGGGATTTTTATTTTGGATACTGCTCCTACAAAAATTAATCAACTTTCAGAATAGATTGTTCTAGCCACACTGACAGCTTTGTTCTTTGAATTCTGTGAGCTAAGGATAGCACTGGGCCAAGGCACTAGGCTCTCACCATCATGGCTTACTCCCATACAGTGGCTTTGCACTAAGCAAAGAGAGAACAAAAAGCGAATTGTTGAGTCTGTGGCACTAAGCCATTGCCAAGATCTCCGCTGGTTTGAAACACACTACACAAAAGTGATTTGTGATGATCACTGTGGTTGAAAGGGAAATATGTTATCCTATTGTATATTTCCCAGGATTTGAGGAGAAAAATGTAGGAATAATTTTTAATAATTACACCTGTTTTTAAAACTTTCTTTAAAATCTTTGCAAAATTATTCACTTTTAAGTACTCTATGACATTTCCAAGGTAAAGGAGCAGATGCTCAATATAATATTTTTCTTAAAAAGAAAAAACAACTATAAAATTTTACTTTTGAGGAATAGTTTTTCTTATTTGTATGTTAGGACTTTCCCCCAGGGACTATAGGAAATATGTACATTGATTAAATTATGCTCATAGTCTTTGGATAATTTATTGAACAAAGCTCAAGAAAGCACTAGTTTGATAAGAAAGATGTTCTATACAATTAAAGGTTTCGAGGATTTTATGGACTGTAATATTTCTTCCCCTTAATTTTAGCTGCATATAGGAGACCTAAGTAAACATTTCAAACTTACAGAGATGTAATTTCTTTAAAATATCATTTCCCAGAGGGATTTTCCTCTTCCTAACTTGAGTCTTGAAAAATGCTCCCTAAATAAATGAATATTTTAAATAAATGAGTATTCCATACTTCAGATAGGTATGGACAACAATGCATAGTATTTTCTTCTGTAGGTATTTAAAGACTCTGAGAGTCCTGTGATTAAGATGCTCATGTAACTCTAACTTCAAGTTTCTCAAATATCATTGATAACAATGTTTTTTTTGGTGGTTGTTTGTTTCGTGGCTTGGAAAGTAGCTTTTATGAAGGGTGCGTTGAGATATAGTGTTACTTATTATAAAATGCAGCACATGTATGTTGCATAAAATATGGAAAACATACAAAAGAGAAAAAAAACAAACATTATTAATATGGAGGCTCTATTAAAATGATGTGTTTCTATCCACTTTTTTCTATGCACTGATCATGTTGTACATGCTATTTTATGTCATCTTTTTCCAATTAACCTGATAAAGTAAGCATGTTATCATGCAATTCATTTTTTTTCTAAGAATGATTTAATCATTGTATACCAATTCATCATGTGGTTATATTGCAGTTAACAATTTTTTTGTAGGTTTAATTGGTTGTTTACAATTTTTCACTATTATAAGTTACACTGTAAGGAAGAAATATTTTTACACATAAAACCTTTTCCATATTTCAGATTATTTTCTTAACAATAAATTCCCAGAACTTGATTAATATATAAAAAAGCATGAGTTTTCTTCAATGCTTTTCATAAACTAATGCCAAATTATTTTCCAAAAGAGCTATAATGATACATAGTTATTCCAGTAATATATAGAGTAGTCTCACAAGCATTATGTAGTAACATTAAAAAAAAAAATCTTTACACATTTGAAAGTAAAGGTGATCTTTTAATTTCATTATTCTATAATTAGTAAAGTTTGATTTTTTAAAAAAAACTGGTTTTACTGCTATTTATTAATTTTGTAGATTTTATTTGTCATGTATTAAAAATTTTCTTAACCATAATAGTTTGTGTCATACAAGTATGTAATTACATTTATAAGATTTACATAGTCTACTGATCTTTTAAAATGTAATTAATGCATGTTATAGATTTTATGTACCTTATATGTGTTTCAGCTGTTTTTCTAAATATTTTTAATGCGGACAGGTTAACTTCTTTTTACTCCAAAAAGCGAAATAACACACAAAAATGAAGGCCATTTTAAACAGAATCATTAAAAAATTGCATGACTTAAATTGTGAGCTCCCGTAAATATTCAAACAGAGGTCAGACAAATAACCTAATTGGCATATGATAAAGTAACTCTAAGGAAACTTCTAAGTATCAGTGATTCCATGACTCATTTGGTGGTTATTTAAATATTTAAACCAATAGAACTAATGTTTAGTACATCTAGGGTTAACTGTTTTATTTGACATTTAACTATAAGCTAGTCTGCTTTTTTTTTTTTTATTTTGTATAAAACGTTGGTGTTTTTAATATGTAACAGACTCAATCCTGGGAATTTGAGGGCCTGTTGCAGTTCTTTTCTCTGACTGCTTGTCTTAATTCATGTCACTGCACTTGTGAGACCTTATCAGAAGGAAGCAGGGCAAGCAGATTGAAGTTTCAGATTTTAAAATTTTTTCTGTGAATCCGGAATTTCAAGTAGTATTTTTGTAGAACTTTCAATTCGCAAAGTGTGTTAGGACTCATTAACATTCTATGCTTTTTCAATAAAGTAAGATGTCAAACTACAAAATTAGTGAAAACTATTCTGTGGCTTTTGTTATTGTTGCTAACGCTGTTTAAATAAGAACGAATATCTAGAAAAAACTAAAGAGTTTGTTTTCATAGCATGAACATATGCATTTTATTCTGTTCGGAAGCCTAGTGACTGTTACACATCATGTTCCTTTTTATAAATTGTTTTTATGTTGCTAGAAGAGCTTCATGGACCTATAAGGATCCAAATGGAAAAAGATACCATCCTCTCTATTATGGCAAACTGTCCATAATGTCTAGGGTGGTTTTAATTCACAGATCCTTTATGATTTACATATTGTGAAATTTTAATGAAACGAAGATGCCACTATTCTGTACTCAAAGTTGTTTCCTTTGCTTGTTATAATAACCCTCCAAGCTAAAAGAAATTTGAGCATACAAGTGGAAAGTCTATTTGAGAATACACATGAAAAGTTAGGCAACTGCAGAGTATAATTTTGTGTAGCAGTAACCACATATTATAGCCTCTCATTAGGTTAGCCAGTTATTCAATCGGTGCTTGCCCTAGCTAACCAAATTAGTTTGGAAAATTCAGTTGCTGCTAAAAATGTTGTTTGGAAGTTCATTACTAGATTATGCTGATAGAGACCTATGCTAGCATCTTCTGTTGGTGATATGTTTGTTGTCTCTATAAGTAAAATGATCTCATGGTTTGTAGTTTAAAGTTATCACTTGTTATTTACCTACAATGGTTACATTTCTTAAATTCTGCACTTGATGTCTTATCTTCAGGCTTGTGTGATATAAGAGGAGTCAGATTGCTTCTGGCATTATTAAATACAACATGTACCTTAATACTGGATAGTCTTTAAATCATTAGAACCTTTCTCAGTCATTTAGTTACTGTCTTTGACTATAGCCAGTATATTGTTATAAGAACTGTTAGCCTTAGCTCCATCCTAGTAAGTAATTTACTTTAACTTTGAACTTCCTTATATGAAAAATAAGGATAACAATAGCTGTCACTCGGTTATTTGTCATGATTGTTTGAGATAATTGCTCTAGATCAATTATTGTTACTATTTGTGCAGCACACTAACCAAAGGGACAGTAATAAGACTAAAATATATATTAAAAATAATTAATTTGAATTTGGAAGTAGTCCAGTCCTATGCATGGATTTTTGTCCTGTCCTTGTTTTCTCCTTTCCACACTCATTACTGATGACCTAGTACATGTCAGGCACAGTGCTGATACTGGGACTCAAATGGTACATGGTATGGTCATCACCTTGACTGAAATGACAGCCTAATGGGAGAACTTACAGTTTAGTTTTAGCATAACAAGTAAATTAACTTGCAGACACATTTAAGAATATAAATACTCATTTGGTGACCCAGTTCAACCAGAATTTATTCAGTATCTTCACAAAGATACCTAATATCTTATAGACATATTCATGGATTTTAGAAGAAAAGGCAGATACTATTGGAGATTGAGATTCAGATGAGATATTTTGGGAACCACTCAAGGATCAGAAAGTCATGTTTATTATATATTGTCCCTTTGGATAAGGAATAGCTTTAATTTAAAGATTAATTATGAGTACATTAACAAACAGGTTTGGTGTTTGTCTTTCCAATTTGAGTATGTAGAGCACAAATACCTAGTGTGTAAGAGTATTGGATCTTGCAGCTTTTTGAGTTCCATGAACTGATTAGTAGATTGTGAATAGTCAAAACCATGAATTATGAAACTAAATTCTATTGATTTAGCATATGTTAAGGTATACAACGTTAAGATTAAATTAATAAGAAATTTGCAAGTTTATAAAAATTCATGTTTTTTCCCCCCTTTTCTCTCTCTTTTTTCTTCCTAGAGCATCTGCTACACCCAGGCCCGAGCCGGTTCCTGTTCAAAAGGTGTGTTTCTTATCTTGTATCACTAGGGTACCATCTGATAGTCCCTTCTGATTGCCTTTAATTTGCATTCCTTTCTCAGGCCATACTGACAATTTATTGTTTCAGTATAATTTACCTCATTTCTGTCCCTTTAAAGATGACAGAGGAAAATTGAAATCAACACATACAGAATTACTATCTGTAATTATACATATTTTATGAAACATTATTCCATTGACATATATTATCAATAACTTATGCCCAAATTTCTTACATTCACTTTTAATTTGCCTATCTTTATTCACATATTCTAAAGAGAATAAATAAGTAGTTACTGCAAATGAATATCACAGTGTCTTTAGTAACTTTTTATTAATAATAATAAATTTTAAATTACATTTTCAGAGTATTTTTGGATTAGGTTATTGGCAAATGCCTCGTTTTTTCATATATATATCCTTAAGTTGTCCTAAACCATTATTCATATACATCTGGTTTATTCTTTTGGGGGTTTTCTTTTTTCTTTTACTTGTGTCTTTCCATTGAATTACTGATATTGATTTGCTGAGATATCCACCCCCCTCAGCTTTATCTTTATAAGATTAATTTAGACTACCTTTGTTTTCTTAAAATTAAACATAATAGAGCCACCACTACATGCTTTTTAAAATTTTTTATTGTTTTTCATCCAGGATGGTAGGGTGAGTAGGGATTTCTTCTTGAATGTCATAGAAGCTCAACCTGTTTTGCTTTTTTTTAAAAAAACTTTGCACTTGCTTTGGAATAGGGATTTACAAACACATTCTGTTAATATTAGGAGGAACTGTTCTTTCTTACTAGTTATTTTTTCTTTGGCTTATAGCAGTGAAGAAATGTCTAAGATAATTTTTTTCTCTCATGAAACTATTAAATATTTATTTTGGAAAAGGGAAAGAATTTTACTCCTGTTAATTCCCTGAATGATATCTTAAAACATTCCAGAGAGAGAAACTCGTAGATTGCAGGAAAGGGAAAGGATGGATTTTGTTTTGTTAATTCGCTTGCTTTTTCGTAGATTTTTTTAAAAGCAGTTTCTTGATTCAAAATAATTAATTAGAATGTGCACATTTCTGAGTTAGATGAAAATGATCTTATTCCTTCTTTATATGTTTTTTCACTGAAGAGTTAGAAATGTGCTGTTGCTTCTGCATGAATCAAATAATTATGCTCTAGAGAGTAATTAAACATGTTTGAAAGATGGAATTATAGTTGAGACTCTGGATATTTTTAAATAAACATTTTGGTTAGCAATGTATTATTTATTTGGGGTATTTAAAATTTTTTCCTTTGGAATATGTCTAAATTGACACTTATGATGGCCTTTAGGCTTTTTCATAGCTTTCCTGCTCTATTTCCTAAATATTTTGAAACTCCTTTCATTTTTATTAAAAAAAAAAAATTCAGTGTGTGCATCTGTGTTATATGCATGTTGGGAACAGTTAGCATGCATGTTATGCTATATCAACTCATCGTTTTTATCTAAAAACATGTAAAGTTTGGGCTGCTAACATAATTGTGTTTGTCTTTTTAAAAACTAGCTGCTGTGTGTTCTTTTCAGTGAATCTATTTTGCATGTATTTGGTGTGTTTTTGTGTATGTTTATTTTTATTTTACATAGGGAGAACCTAAAGAAGTAGTTAAACCTGTACCCATTTCATCTCCTGCTGTGTCCAAAGTCACTTCCACAACCAACATGGCCTACAATAAGACACCACGGCCCTTTGGTTCTATGTCTTCACCAAAAGTCACATCCATCCCATCACCATCGTCCGCCTTCACCCCGGCCCACGCGACCACTTCATCACATGCTTCCCCTCCCGTGGCTGCTGTCACTCCTCCCCCATTCGCTGCATCTGGACTGCATGCTAATGCCAATCTTAGTGCTGACCAGCATTCACCTGCACTGAGCGCTGGTAAACCTGCAGTTAATGTCCCACGGCAGCCCACAGTCACCAGCGTGTGTTCCGAGACTGCTCAGGAGCTAGCAGAGGGACAGAGAAGAGGATCCCAGGGTGACAGTAAACAGCAAAATGGGTAGGTGGCCAAGGGTGCTTTCTGCTCTTATCAAACAAAACTATTCTTTCAGGCAATTTCCAGGAAACACTTAATCTAAATCCCCCCAAATCGACTGTTTTTTGAAGGAAGGGAGATGAAGTTTTATTTGCTTCATTAACCTGTAGCTTTATATTATTTTATATATACAGCACTTTCTGCAAGGCAATTAAAGGTTAATCAAAACCTAATTATGCATTTTGACATGTTGTGAACCATGTAACATACTCTGTAACTCTTTTTCTCCAAGTCCTGTCACAACATTGAGCAGCTGGCACTTATAATGCAAGGCAAATCTTGAATCTTTCTTCCTCAAATTTTCCATCCTTTTATTAGCCACAAAAAGTTTAAACAGTGGTTATAGTAGGGTCAGCTTCTTAAGATATGTATTATATCTTAAGAAGAGAGGAAATGAGTTTATAAGAC